>NC_090767.1:15344024-15492513 GCF_036898095.1 Palaemon carinicauda
CACTGGCTGTAATCAATCTATGTAATAACTTAAACATTTTTGAGGCAACTAATTTAAAGAAAATAATTTCATTAATATATTTTAGCAATATAAAATACTTAGAATATTTTCCATTCGTAATTATTCATGGTAAGAATAATGTTTTTTTGGTCTTCAAACTTTAATGAAATTAATTATAATTATAAGAATTAATTCGACTTGTAAGTTATTAAATGATACATTATTATTATTATTATTATTATTATTAATAGCTGAGCTACAACCCTTGTTGGAAAAGCAGGATGCTATAAGCCACAGGGCTCCAAGAGGGAAAAATAGCCCAGTGAGGAAAAGAAATAAGGATATAAGCATGAAATAGGAAAACATAAATAGAGATGAATGACAAAATATTAATAATTTCTCCCAATGATAATATCAAAAATTAAATTATCTACGTACAAACTAATATATATATATATATATATATATATATATATATATATATATATATATATATATATATATATATATAGCATTCACTACAGGACAAAGGCCTCAGACATGTCCATATCCATGTTGGGGTTTGGCTAGTTTTCATCACCACGTTGGCCAGTGCGAATTGGTGATGGTGGGAGATTTTTGTCTGATCCCTCAAAGCAAACCAACCTAGTAGGCCTATTGTTCAGTATCAAACTCTCTCTCTCTCTCTCTCTCTCTCATATCAGGGACACGTTGCATAGACCCTTTAGGGAAAGCCTACTGTGTACTGCATGAGGTGTGCTTTCGACGTTTAATATTTCCTTGATCCTTAAAAAGAAGAATGTACGAATAAGCTATAAGGCGATGGTTGACAGCTCTTAGAGAAAGTGTAGGAAAGAAAGAGAAAATATTCCCAAGGAGAAGACTTCGAAGAGAGACAAGGAAATGCACAGATTGGGACTTGAAGAAAAATTAAGATAGGAGTTTCATATATATATATATATATATATATATATATATATATATATATATATATATATATATATATATATATATATATATATCACCTCGGGAGCTTATTTCTCGACCTTTTGCTCGACCTTGATCTTGACCTTTGACCATAATATGTATTAATTGGCGTGGATTTTCAGACACTTATATATGAACCAAGTTTGAAGTGTCTGTGATAACAATGTCCAAACTTATGGCTGATTATGTGAATTGGACATTTTGCTTGAGCGTGACCTTGCCCTTTGACCCTGACCTTCCAAAATTTAATCTTATCCAGCTTTTTACATAATAGTTAATCCCTGCAAATTTCATTACTCTGCGATTAAAATTGTGGCCAGGAAGCTGTTCACAAACAAACACACACAAACAACCTCCTTCCAACTAACCTTAGGATTCTGGTGCGAGCGGCAAACACGAATCAGTTAAATAAGCAGACAATTTCAAGGTAGTGTCTGGCCATTCAACACGTTCCATTACAATTAGTATCTCCCGAGCTCTATCGCTCTCAAATTGCAGTCGTAAGCCGACTCAACTCGCGATGCGATGGGCCTGTGTTCGATTCTAGTTAATACCAAGTTATTAAAAGAGAGATAAGACAAAGTATCCAATATATTATTATTATCATTATTATTATTATTATTACAAATTAGGCTACAACCCTAGTTGGAAAAGTAAGATGCTGTAAGCCCAAGGGCTCCAACAGGGAAAAATAGGCCAGTGAGGAAAGGAAACAAAGAAATAAACTACAAGAGAAGAATAAACAACGAAAATAAAATATTTCAAGAACAGTAACATGAAATTAGATCCTTCTCATATAAACTATAAAAAACTTCAAATATAGGAGGAAGAGCAACAGCACAGAACATCGTGCCCCAAGCAAGAGAACTCTAATCCAGGACAGTGGAAGGCCATGGTACAGACAAAATAATGTGGGCCAATATGAAATCTAATTTGCCAAGTACAAAGACATACCAATTCTGAATACCACTCGGCTTGAGGGCAACGAGAGGATGATAAGGTCTCCCGAGACTCTGAGTGACCAAATCTCGGTCGAGTAAATGACGCATTAGTTTGAAAAGAAGAAAGGTGGAGATGGAGAGTTGGTGCAAAGAGTGTTGGAAAGGTTCCTCATGGTCAGCCACAGGGTTTGCATAAAAGAGGCTAATGGCTGGACACTTCCCGTTCAACTTGAAGATATTTTCCGCCATTCGAGGGTATACAGATTCATCTGTACCTACTACAATTACTAGACAACTGAGCTAGTCTTTTACCACACTCCTGGCTGACAGTTCTTCATCGTGTCAAACCGCCCACTCATCTACTTTGATGACTGACAGAGAGTGAATCATCGTTCCTTCCTGTTCGTTAACATGTATCAGTATGGCCATGTTTTCATCATCAACAGAACTGGATGATGTATCAGTCAATCTTTTGAGGCTGACCAACGAAGAGAACATTGGTGTTTGTTCCCATTGGATGACCGATGACGAACTCGTCATTCCTGCCAAGATACGAATCGCGCTGTCGCCTCCCGGAATTCGCCGAGGCAAGAATCTGAAGTAATGACTCTTTGTGTTCTATTTTGGGGAAAGATCCTACTTCTCATTGTAAGAGCTACTCTACCTGGGCCCCTAGATGTCATGGTTAGTCAACTACTAAGATTCCTAGAGGGAACAGGGGAGTAAACACCAATGGAGCTGGTGAGCAATTCCTTTGATGGCAGAGTGGAGGTATTCCTAAGTGGACTGATGATTAGGCAAGTCATACCTCATGTTAAGTCACTTTGTGTTTAATTTTTTATTTTGTTAGTCTGTAAAAAAAAAAAAAAACACCAAATTCATAAGCAGGACTCAAAAAGGTTCAAAGAGAACTTTATTCTCAAAAAAATATAGCTTCGGTGGTTATGAACCTCAGAGAACACGTCTCCAGAGATCATTCATCTGTCTTTCCTCACCTGGGGAGGAATCCTGACATTCCACTACTTCCTTCTCCATCAACTTTCACTAAGGCGTAAAACACATCTGCGGTGTGCCCTCGTAGGACTGGGGAAGGATCAGTCGTAGGGTCAAAGATGACTGAGAGATAAATGATAGCTGATTCCTGGACGACACGAGAAGGCATTCGTTGTTGCTCTTGGGCAAGGGGTAATAAAAGGTGGCACAGTTTAAGACTGTACAGTCTAGTCTTAAAAAAAATCCAGTAAACTGTAGTTTCAGTTTCTGTCCTCCACATACTGCTAAGTTAATGTTAAATTGTACTGTATAAATATCGTAAAGTACATTATTACAGAAATGTAGGCTATGTGCGGGGTCAGTCAAGTCGTCCAGACGAAAACAGTGAACACTTACAGTTCAGTTTAGCTTTAGTGATACAGTAGTATATTACAGTAGAATATACTGCAGTATCGATGAGTGTTATACTGTATTCCTATAAAGGAGCTGCTTTTACCATAGCTAAAGAGTCTCTTCTACCCTTACCCTTAAAAGGAAAGTAGCCACTGGACAGTTACAGTGCAGTATTTAACCCATTAAGCAAAGAAGAATTGTTTGGGAATTTCAGCATTGTCAGGTGTATGAGGACAGAGGAGAATGTGTAAAGAATAGGCCAGAATATTCGGTGTATGTGTTAGCACAGGAACAATGAGCCATAACCAGAGAAAAGGATCCAATGTAGTACTGTCTGGACAGTCAAAGGACCCAGTATCTCTCTAGCGGTAGTATCTCAATGGGTGGCTGGTGCCGTGGCCAACCTACTACCTATAAACCGATTGAGAAATTCAAATATAAACATTTTCAGATATTCTACAGTTACTTTCATTAATACCTCTACATCTCGGCTGTAATTATGATAGTCGGGAAAATGACACGAGACGACCCTGTTTAGTCGTAGGGCCTCGTCAAGAAGACTGAAGTCCAGAAAGAGCTTTGTGACCAATCCTAGATCAGATCATGGGCACTTGAGCGAGTCAGCTCAACATAGTCTCGAAAACTGGAGTGAATGAGAATGCTACCCACCAAATGCTGCCATCCAGAGCCCAGATGAACAACTCCCAAGTGGAACAACAAAAGAGCAAAAACTGTTGTGGGGTAAGACTGGGAACAGCACCTTACGAACGAGGACTCGCATCCACTAGTGAGCGTGCCAGTACGGCCGCTACCCAGTGCAAGTGATGTGACGCATCCTTCGCAAATCTGAACTGGGTGAACTGGGACCCACCAGCACACATCCAGACCTCTTCAACACCAGTGGATCCCAGTACTGGTGCGACACGATTTGCGATTGATATCCCTCCCCCACATATTACAAAAATTATGGAGAATCCAAGGGGTGTATGGATAATAACAGCCACCTGTATGTATTATGTCTAACTTGGAATACAGCAGTGTAAGGGGGTTCGCAGGGAGGCGTTAGCCCCCAAGTTAGGCAAGTAGGTATGGACACGGCTTGTAGGTTAGGTTAGTTGATGTCCATTTTTAATGAACGCGTAAGGAACTGGCCGCTGATATACAAAGGCTCCGAATCCAATTGGTCGATGAGGTTTTGGATGGGGAAACGTCAAAAGACGAATAGTTCGCAGCAACGGTGATGGTTAGGAACGCGTAATAAACAAGATAACCAGTTGGAAAAATAAACGGTTTGTGCAAGTGACATGAAATTAAGGTATCATACAGGTATCAATGAAGGCATCTGTACTAGAATTTTCTCGTAATTAATATTATCAGGAAGAGCTTCACTTACTCTACATTTTAAAGATAATCATCTGTCGTTTCTCAAAATCAACGATTCAATATTTAAAGTTTAATTATGAATTGTTACATACAACAGCAGATTTGAGTTTGAAAGTAAAATTTCTATGTTATATAAAGCTCATAAAACTATAATTCATGCATTCATTAACTTTATTATTCTTTGAAACAGTTTTTAAATTAATCCTTATTTTTTTATATCTGAAAACGTCTATATTTGAATTTCTCAATGTGTTTATAAGTAGTAGATTGGCCATGGCAGAAGCCATCCAATGAGATACCACCACTAGAGAGTTATTGGGTCCTTTGACTGGGCAGACAGTACTACATTGGATCCTTTTCTCTGGTTACGGCACAATAACAACCAAACAGTTGTTTTGTTTGTATGGAAGGATTGCCTTAACTACATATAAAATGCTCAGTATAATCATATACTGTAGTTGTGTGCTTAAATGAAATCAGTCGTAGCTCAGCCCTCAAAGAGGAAGGGCGTCTCAGCTTGCCCAAGAATCGGCTTACCTGGCACAGGGGACACCAGGCTCCCTTGCCTTGCCTACCATGAGCTCTTACATTCTGACATTCATCTGTAATACCATCTACAAATCCAGTGACCTCCCCTGCCAGAGCTTCTGCCCACCAGATTCCAAGGAAAGGTGCATTCTATGTCACAGATACTCTTATTCAAGAGATTATGTATGGGGTCATTTCATAATCAAATTGAATATTGAGGTGGACTTCAAAACCTGCCATTATCAGATCTATTATTGGTGTGATGATTGCACTCTATTCCATGATGCACTCTTCCTGAACATGACTCGTAGGAGAAGGGGACCGCCTCTCTGCAAGAGCAGAATTTTCCCGATGAGGAATCCAGATATTCCAGATAAAGTTGCTAAATAACAAAATATTCACATGCACGAGGGCTGGTTTGGAGAAGCTGTCCTCCCACCTCCAAGGAAGAAGAAGAAGACCGGGTCTACAAAAGCCTGTGTCAGTGCCAACAATGTCAAACCATTGTAGGCTGAGCCTTCCCTATGTGAAGAATTTTCTTCACTCTTCTTCTTTCAATCGTATTTTTAGCTCTCTTCTACTAATACTATAGCTACCCCTTAAACATTCTCTCCTACATCTAGTTTTCTTTAACGAAATATAGGGAAGACTAATCTAAACTTATTGACAGTAGCACACGCCAAGCTCGTGACGTCACAGCGTAGATACGCACAACAGATGGCCTTAGTGGTAACCCCGGCGTATGTTGGTTCTTTCCTTAAACTACATGGGTCGAGATTAAATTCCTAAACTGCACATTTTATATAAATTCCAATACTGCTGAATTAATGCATCTTATATTTCTCAATACCAATTAAGGTTTGTTAATTTTAAGATGTATGCCTATCGTACCAGTCCATTGCTAATTAATAATTTTAAATATTAATTTTTAGCAAGCCAGAATAGGTAGGATTGCTGTATATATAACCTCCCTCAGAGCAGCAAGATTTATCTGAGTATTTAGTACAAAATCCTGCCTCCTCTGCACTCCTTTCAACAATATATTGCCCTGTTCTTAAGTCCCAATATGGCAACCCCAATGGATTACCGTGCGCATCAAGCTCTTCACCTGTCTGGAAAGGTGAAGCCAGGTGATCTCTTCGACCGTAGTGTCGACCCCATTCTACGAGAAGCTGCCATAGCCTGCTGACCTGCCTGGTCATTGAACCCGGGCACTTCTGGCTCACCCCCCCCCACTCTCTCTCCCAAAACTCGACTCACAAAAGGTTGCTGCCGGTCGGAGAGATTGAGAAGAAGAGGACCCTGATGTACCTAGTTACAGCTACAGTGAGAATTCTTGGGGTGAGCCAGGCAAGAGATTAGTGCAACGTCCAGGTCAACAGCTATCTCGGGCATAGGACTAAACTTCAAAGGAGTGCAGGTACTACATCAATGGCCATTTAGTTTTCCCCCAGTTTTTATTAGCTTAGACTAATTTTAACTTGATAGGGAACCTGGCTAATTACACTATTCGGACTGTGTGCGGTAGGATTGTGTGTATATATTTTTTCTATACAATTTTTTGCCTTTTGAGACTAACATAGTCTCTGGGTCACGTGGGCCACGTGCCAGACCCTATTTTGATTTTGATTGTTGCAGACCACGTGTCTAACCCATCATTTTCATTATTTGAATTGCATTTTTATGATTCCATTTTGTTAAGATGTCCGTTTTGTTTCAATGTAAATTTGTGAAATAAATCAATATTAGGTTAATTAAACCTCCTTAGTATTTTTGCTCCCTCATTTATTTTAATGTATGAAATGAATAGTTGATCACGGGACAAAATACCCCATATTTAAAGAGTAAGTCTATAGGTGGTAACAGCGAGGAACTTTGCATTGATATATTTGCTTCGAAGGTAAAGATCCTTATCTTTAAACTTTTAAACTACTTTACATCACTGCTCCCATTTTGGATTTTGTCTACCTTACATTAACGTAAAATAACTGTCCAGCATTTCATTGGGGTAGCTGGGACGGAGCCGGAACAGAGCCTGAGAATGAGATGACTATAGACCTGACAAAGCTAGAGTAGGCCATAAAATTACATATATATTCTACGTGTGGAGTACTCCGGCCTCTGGACAGTAAATTCCCCCTTTTGTATTTGAGTGATGGTTAGTGAATTGTGACAGTAAAGTATTAGCAGGGTGTTTGTGCCCCGAGAGTAAGTGCTCCTATCCTCCCCTGTTGAACTTTGTGTAACTGTTATAAGGAGACTTTCCCGGACTAAGTTCCCACTCAGAACATAACCATTAAAAAATTCTCCGCACCCTAGAAGACTCACCTACTCCCAGCCACAGCCTGCCACCTCCAGACCCACCTGCCTCTAGCCTAACTCTGACTTCATCGAACCCACCGGCCTCCAGCTTGGACCGAGAAATAACCAACGCAGCTACTCCAAACCCAGCTCCTGCTCACCTGACATCCAGCCCACCTTCCTCTGCCGCGGAAAACTGACAAACCCACTGAAAGTGTCCCGCTCGACTCTGATTGGATTCACCACCGTGACTTTAACTGCACAGTATGTCTCACCCAGCTGTTGAATGAAGCCACTGCAATTATCCCCCAGCTCTCTGCCAGTTGCTGCACCTTTGGTCAAGTCCATGGTCCAGCCCACTGAAGGAAAACCTTCCTATGTTACAGTTGCCACCCTCGCTTCTGCCAACTCCTAATCAAATTTCTCAACTCGACCAAACCGCAAAGGGGAGCTCATTCTCACCCCCAAGAATCAGGAGAGTGTCAGTTTCCTCCTGGAAGAAAGCTCACTGGAGCTTCTAGATCCGGCCAAGAAGCAGCGCAAAGTCGTCGTCTCCAGATACCCCATCTCCAGGCCACTAGATATAGCCACCTCTCTCAACAACATCGCAAAGACCAAGATGAAGTTCCTGTTAACAACATAATCGCCACAGTCAATGGGACCAAACCCCCTACCCTCGACTTAGGCATATGGGGCACCTTCCCCATCACTGACTACATTCCTGAGCCGCTTCGGTGCTACCATTAGCAAGCAAGTGATAATAAAAACAAGAATTATTTCAAAATATTAAAGCAAAAACATTAATTTTGATAACTAGGATTGTTTACGTCTTTGCCAAGAGATATGTTTACATATTCATTAAGGACGAAGATGTAAAGTTGTAACCATTGTTAAAACTTACCTATTGTTCAATTTTTATACTTTCGTAAACAGAAATACAGCTTATTTCATAAACTAAAACAAATATTTTAGCAATAATCGAGTTATTTGATCCTAAAATTGAGGTTAACAACGGCAGACCACGCACGGTTAATCACTTGGCACAGTGTAAAATCCGGATGTCGGACGTCGGACGTCGGATGCCGTCCACAGTGTTGCCATCAACAATTTTCAGTTCCCGCTAGACAAAACCCTAAAAACCTACAGTCAGTGGTTTCCAGTGAACCCGTTTTTCTAGACATTCGATACCTTATGTACAGACATAAATTCAATGTTTACCTTTATTATTAAATATGGCTCCTCCTGCCCTCTCACCCTCTTCGTGAACTACTAGAGCTGCTTGCGATGTTCCCTCAGTGGAAGTGATATATGTATGTCTGTTTCATTCCAATCATATTCAAAAGATCTGGTAAATAACACGTATAAGTTGGTATGGTACATCTCCGCTTTGAGACATCGAGTAATACAATCGAATTGTCCCCGTAACACACAGTACATCTAAGTTTATCATTCATATTCGATTTAACTTTTTTTTTTGATGTACAGATATTAGATTTTAAAGATTACTGCTCTATCGGGGAAAATTCTTGAGAATTTCTGAGTCATGTGCAACAAAATCCAGTAGATTTATGATGAAAATGAAAAAAATTCTGTATTTCTGTAGATTTGTGGGAAATCCAGTAGAAATACAGAAATTTCTGTAGATCTGGCAACACTGCGCTGGGCGACGTCCGGCTTTTATCCTAACAGGGTAAAATAGCGGTCAGTTAAATAGTGTAATGTTGACGTTCGATTGAAATTATTCTCAATAAACTGAAAATAAATCAATATTTTTCGAACATTTATTCAGGAAATAACAGAAAGTATCAGGGAAAATTACCAGTGTCAAAAAAGTGGTGTATTATGGCGCCTTTCCCGGTGATACAAGCGATTTTCTATTCTCCCGGACGGCATCCGACGTCCGACGTCCGACGTCCGGATTTTACACTGTGCCTAATCACTTGCTTTAGAAAGTATAAACATAACAATGGAAAATATCATAATTTGCTGTTTTTATTTACAAATACGATACAATTAAGTGAAACAGGAATTTAATCAAAATTAGGTTTATTTCAAATATAGTTGCCTTTTTCCACTACAGTAAATGGATATACAGTATACAGCGAGAGGTGAAATGAGCTGGGTGGAGAACGAGGTAAATGGGGTGAGGTACGTACAGTGTAAGGGATTTGAAATCTTCACTCCTTAAAAATCCTTTATTGGAAATGTAGTTGTTTTTATCTAAAAGGTATTGCAGTTATCTCTGCCGCGTGTAGGTAAAATTGCGAATCGAGATCTCGCGTAAAAAGAGGGCTGACTGTGCACAATATACACATGATAACCAAATGGAAAAACTATACTGTTGGTGCAAGTGGCGTGAAAATGAAGTATAATTACAAATTCTATAGCTTTGATTTTACAGGAAGCGATGTCTATAGCTTCTCTTCTACTAAACCCAGTGATTTGGTAGAGTTCTGGTACAGGAGTCCACAAAGACAACTGTGTCAGCCTAGGTGTAGGCTACAGGATGAAATAAGTGCAGATATACAATTTATTTCTCCCAATCATTGTTATTAGGAAGAGTAAAAAACACTCAACCTGTCAAAGATATAACGTGAACTAATATATATTTTCGCATATATTATGGTACGAGTACGATGAGGACAGGGAAGTGGGGAATATGGGGAAAGGATAAGTACCCTGGATACAATCCAGTTTATAGCCCGATGGCAGGTACCTGGGATGGGAAAGGAGAAGGGAAAAGGGGGGGAAAATGAAGTACAGGGAAAGAATAAAAGAGAGGGGCAGACCCTCCTGCGACATTAGATAGTAGTAGAATTATTTCAAGACAGGAAGAGACAGGAAGGAATAGGAAAGGTTTTTTGGTTCACGCCAAGCAAAAGGACACCAATCGACTGTCACCATTACGTTGATTGAGTGACTGTCACCATTATGTTGTTTGAGTAGGGTATGATGGTTAATGAAGGTTTTTTTTTTTTTTTTTTTTTTTATGGTGATGAAGCAATGCTTAAATGAAATTACAATTTAATTGCAAAATGAATCTATAATGAAATCAATCAGATGAAATGAATCTGGGCCTAGGAGGATCGCAATTGATCCTAGGCTCCAGTCTCTTCCACCAATAATGGTCACGAGTATGTTCAGTAGTGAGAGTTCTAGTTCGGGTGCAAAGGTCGTCATCGTCTGAAGCAAGTTTGTCCCAGGTTTTCTGGCCAAGCCTGTGAAACCGGACATTAAGAGGCTCCAATGTGGAACGAGCATGTAAATCCCTAATTGTATTGTAATAGGGAGGGCTCTCTTTGTAGGCTCTCCTCAAAGCCCTATTTTGAATTGCCTGCATTTTATTAAGGGAAGTTTTGCTGATTGCTCCAAATATTATGGTGGGGTACTCTAACTGCGGCCTTACTAAAGATTTATATAAACGGAGTTGAATTTCAGTTGATAAGTATTTAAATCGTAGCAATTTATCAAAAGTTTTTCTAGCAACAGCTATTCTCTCTTTGACGTGTGAAAGTATACCTGATTTCTTAAAGTTACACCCAAGTATTGTGGCCTTTTGTTTGAATGGAATTCTAACATTGTCAACAATGATTTCTGCAGGACTGCTAGCTGAAATGGGGAGGAGCTGGAATTTGTTCAAGTTTGTTGTTATTTTCCATTTCTTTTCGTAATTATTTACTTTTTGTATTTCCCTGACTGTTTTAATTTGCAGCATACGCTTGTTCTTATTAGGAATAGATATTACCTGGGTGTGGTCATCTGCAAACATGATTTGCAGACAACCTGGCGCAGGAGGAAGGGTGTCTCTGATATAAAAATTGTAAAGTGAAGGAGAGAGAACACTGCCCTGAGGAACACCAGACAGAAGTGGAAACTCTGGTCCAATAAATTCATATATAATACAGCTATTTTAACTTGAAAGGTTGATGTGCAATCAGGGAAAATCTTCGCACCAAAAAAAATGTGGATGATCAAGGACAGAGAATTAGAAGCATTCTCTCTCTCTCTCTCTCTCTCTCTCTCTCTCTCTCTCTCTCTCTCTCTCTCTCTCTCTCTCTCTCTCTCTCTCTGGAGCATGGGCCTATGCAACTTTATCCCTGTCCTTAAGGTTCAAAGGCGACACATGAGTTGCAGAGGCAAGAGACAGTAATAATACCTTAACTGAAGGAAAACGCCCTTGAGACTGACCATATATGCTTAACTCCCTCTCCACCCATAGTAGCACAAGGCTGGACAATCTAACAAGCAAGCATAGAAGAGTCTTACAAGCAAGAGCCTGTGCCTTGCATAAGGCAAGCCAATCTCAGCTCAGTTCCCAGACTGAGAGGATCTCTCTCTGCCATTGCAAGTACCTGCTTACCCGGCACAGGGGACACCAAGTTACCCCTACCAGCTTACCATGCACATGGGATACCAGTCTCCCGTCTGTGCCTGCCATATCTGTCTTCTATTTAGGTGTCTGGGCATGGACTCACTTATTCAATGAGAACAGACACTGCAAGAAGTATTCAGAGAACTGCAGATGGCAATTCTGCAGGGATTATGAATGGCACAGAGTCAACATATTCACTCTTGTTGTTGTAGGAATCAAGAGCGAAACTGTCCAGGATGAATTTTTCTCCAATCACCAAGTCAAATGCAACTGCAGAGACTGCAAGTTTGCATTAGAAAATGGACGCAGCCACTTTGTAAAGCACGGATCCTTTGACCATTCAAAGATGAAGTGTAAACCTCATCCAAATGCCCGAATCACCTCTTCAAAGGGCAACACTTCGAAGATCACTGCTGCATCTCTTGCTGTAACCAGAACTCCTATACAGGCCTAGTCCCTGTGCCTGTAGTAACACCAGCAACCAAAAAGAAAGCTAAAGACCCACCTGGTGGTTCCACACCTTCCCTTGCTGCCGCACCACTGACCTGTGCTCCTGCACAAAGCGCTGATACATCAGCCATGGACACCAACCCTTCTGCTGCCACTCCCGAACCATCACTGAATAACGTGCACCTCGCCGTGAAACAAATGGCTTAAACCCTGATCGAAAGACTTTGGCAGGAAGATCCAGTGACGGTTCTATTCCTTGATAAAACACCTTCCGCTCCAACTCCAGCTGTTTAACCAGACCCAGACCTAAGACTCACTGTAATCGATCCAAAGCCCCTACCTAAATTCAAACTACCAGCTGTGGAAGGGGCACCCTCCTATGCAGCTGTGACAGCCTTTGCTACAGCAAATCTAAGTACTGTATCAGAATCAAAGCCAGGACCAACCTTAAGGGTGACTTAGTCATCACCCCAGAAGACCACAACATTGCCATCTGCCTCCAGAGGGAGGCCTCATTGACCTACCTCGACCCAGCTAAGAAGTTATGGAAGGCAGTTGCCTGTAATTTCCCCCACCGACATGCCGCTGTCTTTCACCACTGATTGCAGCAACGTCCACCATGTAGAGCGTCGTTTGGGTAGCCACAAGCAACCCACCAGGAGAGTCATCGTCACCTTCATCGGCAAGATTCCAGAGACACTAGACCTTGGACTCAGGGGAAAGTTCCCCATAGTCGACCTGGAAGTTGAGCCACTACGATGTTTCAACTGCCAACGTTTCAGCCACCACAAGACTGCCTGCAGAGTCCAACGGTGTGTGGAGTGTCCAGCCGCCGGCACCCACTCAAGAGTATATTGACGCACAAAAGAATGCGTTAGAGACCCATCCAAAGTGCCCCAACTGTTCTGGATCCCACCACGTCTGGAACTGGAAATGTCCAGAGCGGCTCAGGAGATTAGAAGCACTGCAGATCATCCCTACTTCCACAGCAGCAACAGCCACCAAAGCCCCAAAGGGCTCCTCGCTCCAGACCACCATGTCGGCCACCTACCAATCCTAATCCAGTCACCGCTCCTGCTCCTGCCACAGCTTCAATCTCAGTCACCGATCTGGATCCTGGTCACGGTTTCCCCATTCCCCTTCAACCACCACGCTTATCTCGCAAGCAGAAGCCTTGGTCCTTGAAAAGCTGGTCCCCTTGATCTTCCAGCTTATAGCTAAAGTCTGCTCCTTTGTTCAGACTCCCTCCAACATTTTTCAATCCCTCCTTTAATACCCCAACAACAACAACAACAACAACATAGATGTGCGTTGTGTAGTAAAAAAAGTACTATCTTTGAAAGGTTAAGAGGACTTGATTCTCTTCCTGGTAATATTGATTATAGTTTATATAGTACAGTTAGATTCAATAGTCCCTGCACATTTTGGCTGTATTTCTGATACCTTAATTCCACGCCACTTGTCTGGCATGAAATAAAGTGATAGATGTATCTCATACGTTTCTGTCTAGCAAATAATCTTGTCATTGGAGGTTCTCTTTTTCAACACAAGAACATCCACATCTATACATGGACTTCACCATGTGGCAATGACAACAATCAGACAGATCAAATTGCCATTAATAAAGAGAGAAGGAGGACTCTGAGAAATGTATGAAGCTATAGAGGTGCAGATATTGGTAGTGACCGCCAGCTCCTCCTCATTGCCACACTGAAATTAAAACTGGAAGCACCCAACAGAAAGGGAGATAGAATACTTAGGTTTGATACAACTAAGCTTTTAGAAGAAGAGCTCAGAGAAACAATTGCAATTAAATGTAGAAATCGATTACATTGGATCCTTTTATCAGGTTATGGTTCTTTCTTCCTTTACCGACATACAACCGAATAGTCTGGCCTCTTCTTTACACATTCTCCTCTGTCCTCACACACCTGACAATGCGGAAATTCCCAAACAATTCTTCTTTGCCTAAGGGGTTATATACAGCACTGTAATTGTCCAGTGGCTACTTTCCTCTAAAGGGTAAGGGTAGAAAAGAGACTTTAGCTATGGTAAAAGCAGCGCTTCTAAAATTACTCCCTTTTAGTTGCTCCTTTATGGTTTGTTTGTAAGATTGTCCAGCTGGTTCTGCAGTGTATTTTACTTTAATATACTACTGTATCACTAAAGCTAAACTGAACTCTTAAGTGTTCACTGTTTTCGTCCGGAGGACTTGACTCACAGCACACATAGCCTATATTTCTGTAATTCTGTACTTTACAATATTTATACAGTACAGTTTAACATTGACTAAGCTGTGTGTGGAGAGGACAGAAACTGAAACTACAGTTTGCTGTGTACAATATGTTTTTCTTCCATGCGCTGCCGAGCATGCATCTGCATACGCTGTTGCCAGTCAGTCGGCTCTTGAGTATCTTGTCATAAAGTTCGGTCACCAGGATGTTGTCTCATGGCAAACCCAACATGGCGCAGTGAGTAGGATGAGAACCAAGCCATGCCCCAGATACGTCGACCACCCATGGGCACGCCGAGGCGGGCCTCACCTGCGATGCCAAGGGCCTTGTCACAGGCCGAGATGCAAGCACAGATGTTAATTGCAGACCAGCAACACGCCATCTGTTCCCTCCAGGATGCCCTACCCGGTTCCGGAGCTCGTGCCAGTGAAGTTCCTGTCTCTGCTGCCCCTGAGAAGTGTGATTCGGAAATGTCCTTGGCAGCGTTCAGATCCTGGAGACGTTCGATGACGTGTTGGATTCACCTTGACAAGTTCCCACTGCAGGATGTTGTCCTGCACATTAGGCTCAACTGCGTGCCGGCGTTGCAGCGTGCACTGGACGCTCGGTATTCAGATGCCAAATGGAACGCCCTCGCCCCAGACGTAGCATGGCTCGGGCTACTTTTGGTGGAAATGTGTGGTCAACTGTTAATGGGTGAGATGAAGTAATTTAGGTACACAGATTATACGTAATGCCTTTCTCTTGTAAATAGGCGCCGCCTGAATTTTTATGCCTTTATTATACGCGGCTCTGGACGCCACTGGGAATATTGTGTTGTGGTCGTCAAATCAGGCAGTGCAGTGGTCTGAATTCTTTGTCCTCGCACAAGGGAGCGAGGAGTTAGTGAGCGACTATTTTTTCGAGGTGTGCTCAGAAGGCCACCGACTGTGATTTTCAGTGTCCTAAATGCGGGGAGTGCTTGATAAAATACATGCTGTTGCGGAAAATAATGTTAGGCTTCAGTGACCCTGTATTAAAAAGGCACGTTTTTCAGGCATGTGATACATTTAAAAGTGTAGATGCCTTTCAGGCACTGTGCTGCACTTTCGAAGCTGCACGCCAAGACGTTGAAAGTGTCCCGCATGTCGCTATCGGTGAGAGGGAATCTGCTGGCACCTCGAGTGATGACGTCACAGGCAGGGATGACGTAGAGCCAGGCGTCGCGGTGTTGTGCGGCAACTTCAATGTAAAGTGTTGCGGAAATTGTGGGCGACGCCATCCGTTTGGTCGAGCTTCGTGCCCCGCAAAAAGTATGACGTGCCACGGGGGCCAAAAGGCAGGGCACTTTCAGAAATGCTGTAGGAGTACGAAGAAAGCGCCGCTTGCCTTGAGTTTAGTGATTGTTGCAGACACACACCTCTCACCCCACCCTACAAGCAAGGCTTGTGTTTCCCAAAGGAACGGGAATTCAGTATCTACACTCGTCGTAGCAAATACAGGAGCACAGATCTGCGTTGCCGGACCCATGATTCTTTCAAGCCTGCAAATAAATCCCCTGGAGTTTCAGCCGCAAACAGGTCTGAGGGACGTAGCTAATCTCCGAGTGAGATGTCTCGGATCAACGGCATGCTTCATTGATATACGTGGGCGACGCACGAAGCAGGAGGTTTACTTTGTGCTGACGGTCAAGAACTTCTATATATCTCTGAATGCTTGTAAGGAGCTGGGAATAGTACCGCCTGGCTTCCCTCACCCCTACCATCTCGTTGCATCAGCTCATGTGCTTAACGAAGAAGTCGCACGGCCTAACTCCCCTAAGACAATGAAGCCAGCCACCTTACCTATCCCGCCTGTGGAGGAGAATATACCAAGACTTGAGGAATGGTTATTACGGCATTTCTCATCAACAACCTTTAACACAACAAGGGAACCTTTACCTGCAATGACGGGCAAGGAGCACCACATCCATTTGTTGCCTGATGCCGTGCCTTATGCCTGTCACACGCCCGCAACAATCCCTAAGCATCGGGAAGAGGAGGTCAAGGCCCAACTTGACGAGGACGTTCGGAAGGGTGTGATAGAACCAGGCCCAGTGGGGATGTAACGGAATGGTGTGCGAGGATGGTTGTAGTAGCCAGGAAGACGGGCCAACCTCGCCGCACAGTAGACTTCCAGCGCCTCAACGCCCACTGTCTTCGTGAGACTCATCATACACCGGCACCCTTCGACATGATTTCAAGCATCCCCATTCACACGTACAAGACTACGGCGGACGCCCACTGGGGTTTCCATCAAGTGGAATTGGACGAGGACAGCCGCCCACTCACGACCTTCATCACCCCATGGGGACGATACCGTTATCGTAGAACACCCATGGGTCACTGTTCGGCGTCTGACGCCTACACAAAAAGGTTCGATGATGCCCTGCAAGACATCACCAGAAAGCATAAATGCATTGACGACACTTTGCTATACACTCACAGCATCGATGAGGCATTCTGGCGTGTATATGAATTCCTGTCAACGTGTGCCTCTGCAGGTATCACACTCAAGCCCGAGAAGTTTAAATTCTGCAAGAGAGAGGTTACTTTCATCTTTTATCACCTGGGATGGGAGTCATACAAGCTCGCAGATGAACGACTAGACGCCATTCGTAACTTCCATGTGCCAGAGAAGCCCTCCATCACGGATATTAGGTCGTGGTTCGGATTCGTGAATCAATTAGCTCCCTTTCTTGCAACGGCGCCCATCATGGAGCCCTTTAGGGGACCTCCTCAGTAAACCCACCGGAAAAAACGTCTACTGGGATAGCCAGCTACGTGACAAACTCCGGCAGGCACAGGAGGTCATCTGTCAATTAGCCAAGGACGGCTTGGCATATTACGACAAGACACGCCCTACGACGATAATGACGGATTGGAGCAAGGAAGGCATCGGTTTCATAGTCCTTCAGCAGTATTGCGTTTGTAAGTCAGCTGACAGCCCCTTTTGTTGCAAGGGCGGCTGATGCCGTGCCCTGTGTGGTAGTCGACACCTCACCCCCTCTGAAGCTAGGTATGCCCCCGTAGATGGAGAAGCCCTGGCAGTTACCTGGTGCTTGCGGAAGGCCAGGTTGTTCCTACTTGGGTGTCCTAATCTCACCATCATCACGGACCACCGTCCACTCGTCAAACTGCTGGGTGACAGAGCCCTCAAGGACGTCATCAACCCAAGATTATTCAACCTGAAAGAGAAGACACTCCAGTTCAAGTTCCACATGAAATACCTGCCCGGAAAAAGGAACACTGCCGCGGATTTTCTTTCAAGGTACCCAACCATGCGAGCATCCCACGAAGCTTCCGATGTGGATTTGGAGGACGACATTCAAGTGGCAGTGGCATGTGCAACCATGGCCGCCTTGGAACCGGACATCATCATGTTGGATGAAGACTGCATCAGGAGCACCGCATCTAACGACCCTGTATATCAGCTCTTGCTTGCCAGGGTTGCAGCGGGTGACTGGCCCTAACAGAAATTGCAAGAACTTGCCTGCCTTTGTCCCTTCTTCAGCGTTCGGGACTGGCTAGCCATCAACCAGGATCTGGTGACATACTCAGTGGACCAAGGATGTGTTCGTTTGGTCATCCCAGAGGATTTACGCCACCAGGTAGCCGCTAACCTACACACTGGACACCAAGGCCTCGACTCTATGCTTAGAAGAGCCAGGCAGTCGGTCTATTGGCCGGGAATAGAAGGGGACCTTCAGCATCGCCGCGCCTAATGCACTTCATGCGATGAACACGCCCCCTCACTGCCTCCTGAAAAAATGATGCACACGCCCCCTGTGGAATACCCCTTCCAGCAAGTCGTCGCAGATATGTTCCAGATAGAAGGCAGTGTATACGTGGTATATGCAGATAGACTAACAGGTTGGTTAGAAGTAGCTAATTTCCCCAATAGTGCCCGTCCAACAATATCAGCAATCACCTTCGATCATATTTCTCGTGTTGGGGAGCCCCGAAACAAATATCAACTAACCGAGGTATGAACTTGGCCAGCGAGGAGATGGAGGCCTTCTTCAGGAGATGGGGAGTCAAGGTCCGGCTGTCGTCGGCCCAGCATCCCCAGTCTCAGAAGCAGCTGTCAAATCGGCAAAGAGGCTACTCTGAGAAAACACGTTAAAGGGTGGAGCCCTTGAGTCGGACAAAACGGCCTTGACGATACTTCAGTATCTCAACGCTCCTCTCAGGGAAATTAACAAGTCGCCGTCTCAGCTTGCAACGGGTCTCCAGCTGCGCGATGGGGTACCGACGGCCAGGAGACACCTGTTAGTAGACAGACATTGGAGGCAGACGATACGTCGAAGGGAGTTACAAGTGGTAAGGTCGCAGAAGACTGCCACCCATCAAACTAGGTACCCGTGTACGCATACAAAACCAAGCTACCAAGCAGTGGGATAGAACGGGCATAGTAACGGAAACAAAGCCCCATCGTCAGTACACCGTCAAGCTCAACGGGAGCGGCAGGCTCTCAAAAAGGAATAGACGACACCTGAGTCATCGCTCCGCCCTCCGGCACGCCCGTGTCTCAGCTCGGGACCTCCGCAAGCCACACCCCGACAGAACAGGTAACACCCCATACAGGAGCCCAACGTCATTAGTAGGCCGAGAAGGGCCGCCGGTAAACCCAAGTGGCTCAAAGACTTTGTAAAATGGTGTTATTATCCGTTGTATGTAATTGCATCAGGAATTGATATTTCTTTCCAGAGAATCTATGTATTTTATTCTGTTTTTGTTTATGTAGCGAAAAAATAGCTTTAATTTTTTTCTTCTCTCTCATTTCTCATTGATCTAGGGACATTTCCCCCTTTCATTTTTGCCATGTATAAGTATAATCTTGAGGGGGGGGATGTACGATATGTTTTCCGGCCATGCGCTGCCGAGCATGCATCTGCATACGCTGTTGCCAGTCAGTCGGCTCTTGAATATCTTGTAATAAAGTTGGGTCACCAGGACAATGTCTCATTGCAAACTCAACACTTCCAGCTATAGAAAAAAATTGATATTTATTTAAAAACAATTTGACAGAATAATAAAATTAATAATTCAAGTACTTATCGTCTTATTAGCTTTATATAACATAAATATATTATTTTCAGATTAAAGTCTGCAGGTTTTTGTAATAATAAGTAAAAAAAAGTATATATACACGTTATATGGCCATTCTAAATTTAGGTGCTAAATTATATCTCTGACAGGTAGAGTATATATTACTCTACCTAATAACACTGATTGATAGAAAGAAATAGCAAATTTGTATTTATTTAATCCCGTACACTTACCCTAACGTCCACAGAGGCCGTGTAAAAGTGTTTTACCTAAATATCAAACAAACCGGCTTGTGAATTTCCATGAAACTACTGCAATGAATGTTTCAAACATTGGCCTAATTTTTGGTGGTACAATGAATTGACAGATGTGCTTAATTAACCCATTTACTCTTAGGAAAAAAGAGGAACTTCTTCCCTTCCTTCAACCTTCAGAGCATTTCGAAGAAGTGGTACTTAATCACGTAACTGTGACGCAGAGGTTCCCCCAAGTTAGCCCAACCCTCCTTCAGTGTTTACACTTATGGCTATCCTAGTACTCCCCCCCCCCATTCCTTCTCTCTCTCTCTCTCTCTCTCTCTCTCATATTTATACGGAATTTCAACAAACATTTTGTTAGGATAAAATTAAAAAATTTACATAAGCAAAAATTTAACTCAAATCTCTATTCTTTAATTATATTTCCCTGAAGACTTTCTCATTTCATGAGTCCTTTGACAGTGACGATTTAACAGTAAATGAAGAATATGAGACATGAAACGTTAAATACTCTGAATAAACAAGGTAAAACGACAGTGGAGGTCCTGTAAAGAGTGGGGTTCCCCTGCTGTATGGGACCGGAAAAGCAGCCATCAAAGTAAGTAAGTTTAACTTCTTTCAGTAGGTCCTCTCTAGCACCAGTCAACAAGATCCTTTACAGAGAAGCTACATTCAACCTGTTCCGCTCGTCAGTCCACAGGACATTAGTGTTTCAGAATACACACTCAACATTAGCATTATGTTGAACTAAAATCAGGACAATAAGGGTGTCCTAGAAGGGTCAATGCGGGACAGAGAACAAAAGGATAAAATCCGGGATGCCTGACAACCCTACTCTTGATATGTTTAATGAAATGTAAGGTGATAACAATATTTATTTGTGCCTCAAACGTGATTTTGTGTTCTGATAATTATAAAGCCGCTAGAATAACATACTCAAGCTCAAAAGATATTAAACATGGTGTCTAAGAGAGAAGCAGTGAAAGGTGCAGTGGGTGTGAGTGTGAGAAGGAAGGAAGTGAAAGGGGCAAAAGGAGAGGAAGAATATTCAAGTGACTCTGACCATGAAGAAAGCATGGCTGATCCAAACGACTGCGGATGGTGCAAAAAAGCGGTAAGATCAAACCAAGAAGCTATAGAATGTGATATGTGTGATGTATGGTTCCACACAGGCTGTGGACAACTAGACAGAAGTGAATTTAAGAGAATTAGCGAATCTAAACATGCCCGATGGTTTTGTAGTAGATGGCGGGGGGGGGGGGGGGTTCAAAAACTTGAAGGCAGAAAACAAGAAACTTAGGAAACAGTATGATGAGCTCAGGGATAATTTCATAGGGCTGCAAGATACGGTAGATGAGTTAAAAAAGGAGATCAGGGCTTTAGTGGATAATGATAGGATAGGAACGGGTCAGCTGACAAGAGAAGAAGTTAGGGAGGAAGTTAGGGCAGAGATGATAGAAATAAGGGAAAAGGGGAAAAAGAAAAACAATATAGTCATTTTCAACATAAAAGAAAGTACAAAAGTTGATAGTAATAAAAAGCTGAAAGATGATTTTGATATATGTGGGAGTTTGATTAATGTCGAGTTAGGAATGAACGATGTGGAAATTGAAGAAGTGGGTAGGTTAGGCAAACCAAGGGAAGAGAGAGAGAGAGAGAGAGAGAGAGAGAGAGAGAGAGAGAGAGAGAGAGGGGGGGGGGGGGGACAGGGACAAAGACAAAAATCTAGGCCCTTGCTCTTTAAGCTTAAAACCACCAAGGAAAAATGGGGAGTAATTGCAAGGGGGAAACACCTCAGGAAATCAACAAAAGAGGAGTTGAGACTATTTTTCATAGTGCCTGACCTCACTTTCAGGGAAAGGGAAAAAGAAAGGAAGTTGCTAGAGGAATTGAGAGAGAAAAAAGAAAATGGAGAGCAGGGATGGTACATAAAGAGAGGAGAACTAGTAAGAAACGACAATTTTCGTCAAGAAGCAAACGCAAGCAGAGCAAATTAGAAAAGGTGTAAATTTAGACAAAAAAGTTAGCCAGTGTATAAAAATATGCCTGTTAAATATCCAAGCACTAACCAAGCAGAAATTAATAGAAGTAGAAAACGAGATGAACACAAATAAAATTCATATATTTTGTTTGACAGAAACGCACCAAAAAATAGATAAAATACAGCTGAGTAAAGGTCTGTTAAAAATAGAAAAAAAAAGGAATTTTAAAGACGAAAAGGGTGGTGGGTTAATGTTAATTTTTAAAAACAATAATATCACTGAAGCAGAGGAAATAGAAACAAAACATAGTGATATAATAATGGTACAATGCAAAAGCCACAACTTAGCATTTTTGATAATACTAGTATATTTCGCAGCAGGAAATACAGAAGAAGATAGAAAAAGAGATCAAGAATTGAAAGAGGAATGTGAAAAATGAATACAGAAAGCAGGAGAAACAACTCCTTTGCTAGTAATGGGGGATTTTAACGGCCACGTGGGATTTCTGGGGCACCAACAAGTAGACAGAAATGGGGAAATGGTGCTAGATTGGATGGGTAACCACAACCTAACACTATTAAATGGAGATGAAAGGTGCTCAGGACTATACACGTGGAATAGACAAGATCAGCATAGTGCTATTGATTTTGTACTTGCAAATAATATGCTATATAAACAATTTAAATGTATGGAAATAGATGAAGATAAAACAGTATTAGACATATCAGATCACAATTTAATAACAGTAGAATTGGAAGTGAAAACAAATAGAGAAAATAACTACAATAAAGGGAAGTGGGAAGAAATTACATATTATAGGAGACACAAAAGATATAGACGAATATGTGAAATCTATAGAGAGAAAACTTGTCAGCAAGGATGAAAAAAAACATTGAAGAGCTAAACATAATAATGGCAGAAATGAAACAAGAACATTTGGCTAAAACATAGAGGAGAAGGGTAACGAATGAAGGAAAGACCAAAAAACAACCTTGGGTAACTGAGGAAATAAGGAGAAAGATTAAGGAAAGAAAGGAACTTAATAAAGAAAAGAGAAATGAAAAAGATATTAGGTTAAAACAGAATTAGAAGAAAAATACAATCATAAGAAGAAAGAAGTACAAATACTGGTGAAAGATAGTATAACTTTATATAAGAAAAGGAAGACCAGGGAGATAAGAGATGATAAAAACAATAAACAATGCATATAAAAGAAGAATTTAAGAAGTCCAAACTGACAGACAATGGGTTGCTAAAACTGATGATAGCAAGGTGTTATCCTATCTAATTTCAAGGTAGAAGGGAATAAAAGTAAAGATTGAGAATCTCATTACGATATTCATTTATTTAAGGCACAGGTAATATAAACTTATTTTGCGGAGTGAGCAATAAGGAACCAGGAGTAATAATAATATTAATAATAATAATAATAATAATAATAATAATAATAATAATAATAATAATAATAATAATAATAATAATAATAAGGCTTCTGTTAATATTGTTTTCTTAGTAATATTGTGTCTTCTACAGTTCCATCTCTGAAGAAAAACTAAAGAAGAGGAAGAACAATGTTTGTTTACATTTGAGACTATGGAAGTCCCACTCCCACGTTGGGATCATAGAGTGCCCGCAAATTGCCGCAGTCTTGAGAAGTTAGAAGTCTAGGAAACCACGATTAAGTTATTTTTTTTTTAATATATATCAGCTCTATTTTATCCTCGTTGAACACAAATATTTCATAATGGTACGGACTACCTAAACTCTAATAATTTCGCAATTGTATTAATTATTTAGCCGTGTCACGGCAAACATTTATGGCAACTGCCATAAGGTTTAGAGTAGACACTTTTCTATCGTATGAAGACGAATTCCTTCAAAAGGTTATTTCGTAAATTAGTTGTTTTTACGTAATATCTTTTGATCATTTGTATGATAGCAGACACCTGTATTTATAATAACGGCCACTTGAATCTATGATAGTGGCTACCTGTATGTATGAAAGCGGCCACCCGTATGTATGGTAGCAGACACCTGTATGTATGATAGCGGCCATCTGTATTTATGATAGCAGCCACATGTATGTATGGTAGCAGTCACCTGTTTATATGATAGCGGCCATCTCTATTTATAATAGCGGCCACCTCTGTGTATGATGATGGCCGTGCCCTACACTTATTTTCAACTCTTTCGTAAACTTGGTAAATATATATCCATTCACCGTTCTCTGTCCCCACATTATGCATACGTTACCTCCCCAAACTGCCTTTTGACCAGTTCTGAAGAGACCAGCTTGATTCATGAGGCTGGTTAATTTCCTCCATTAATAATGATAATGATGATGAAATTGAAATTTCCTTTTTTTTTCCTAGTAGTTCATAAGACATCGCCGTCGCATTACAAAAACCCCTGGCCGTTGTTCTGCAAAACCTCTACTCGAGAACACCACCTGACCTAAACATCCCTACTTAACCTAACCTGCAAGCCATGTCCTTACCTAACGGCTAGACTGCCGTATTCTTAGCCTACCCTGTGTTTGATTTGCAACCCATTTGACTCTTAGCAAGGTAACACAATCATATTTTGTAAAAGGAAATCCATTTCACACCTAAAAAGTAAATTTACATTTGTCCCAATGAACTACATTAACATAAATATAGATGTATACACTGTACTCTTATTACTCTAAGTCATTGAATTCGCAATCTTCATGTATGATCTTTCTGTTGGTCAACTTCCTTTTTGTTGTGGGTGAGATGACCCGGCAATTAGCGAAGAAGAAGGAATGAGGCGTTTATGGTGTTGGGACGGGCAACAATTCCTGGAATCGTGGCACGAGCTACTGTATTATAACACCGCCATAAAACGTGGATTTGCCGTTGTTCGTTGATTTTCCATTATAGTTATAACGCATTTCACCAAAACAATACTTTGAATAAACACCAGAATAATCCACCTGGAGTCCTATCTTATACAAATAAGCTGTAAAATGATTACTCTCGGTAAACTTCACAATCCTTACAATTTTCGAATTATAAAACGATTTACAAGTATCCTCACTCTTGCAGTGATGTGTTCCCATTTTCTCGTCTCGGTGGATTAGAATGAGCATCTCAAACCACGCTTGGTGCTCCCAATACCCGATTCTGATTGGATGAAAAAGAAAAGCCAAGACTTAAACATCTCCCTCGGTCAAAGTCTTTGGACATCCTGGTATTTGATACAAGTCGACTTGATTATAGGAACTTTCTCCTCTGAAAGGAGCTAGGGTTTGGATCTGTATCTGTGAAGGAATAAATAGAAATGTTTAAAGTGATTCGTATTTTTCCTAATAATACAACCCTGAGTCCACTCCTTAAGTCATAGGCGAAGGTCGGAAGCGTCTGTGCAGTGTGCTGGCGAGGGGACAGGCTCTCCAGCCACCCGCCAGTGCATTCATTACGAACCCCATTATGAATTCTTTAAAGCCGAGTTCCATCTACACTGAAATCATACTCTTATCAAAGGATTCAGTTTTGCATAGTTAAAAAAAACACAAATATCTTGAAGATTTTGACATTTTTATGAGGTGTTAATTTCCTCCAGAGATTAATCTAGTTAATAATACCATTAACTATGCTTTCAGGTCATGCAGGTCGGCTGAATTTGGATGCCAACGTGCGCAAACTCTCAACAACAGCTTTTCCTCTGGTTAAGGCTGCACGAGCATACTGCCGCAGCTGTATACGTTCGTGAGTCACCATCTGCTCTGCCGCGTGTTTTAGTACATCCTCTTCAATTGGAACCAAAAGTAAAGTCAACTGTATATGCTAAACTATTCAATATTTGTAATGAAATTAGACCTAAGGCTCTCAATATTGGTGATCCATATAGAAATAGCTTGAATGTTCTGAATTCAAATAACAGTTTTTTTAATTTTGATTGGAATGTAGTGTTTCTTGACTTTGAATTGTTTACCCTTTTATAACTCTATACAGTGTATACTGTATACAGTTTAATTACTGTACTGTAAGTTTGTAATGCAACGTGATTCGTCCATTATCAAATCAGTCATTTCAGAAAGATAATCCTGCTGGCAGATGTTTCGAAAGCTAGAGACCGCACAAATGTATTTTTATGTGCTGAACGTAGTAAGGATCTTTGACAGTAAGGAAGAGAAAAGCTCTCCCTGCTGAATCAAGATGGAAGGCTACGGGAACTAAGTATCAACACCAAGAATGACAAAAAAGATCTTGCATAGACTCAATTCGGGAAATGTCAAGAATGATGAAAAATTCTTGAGGTGAGTTGTGTACAAAACTCCAGTTTAAAACAATGCAGTCGTACAGTATCTTGGTTTACGAGTTTTCCCATAAAAAATAAAGAAAATTCACATAAATAAACATATGTAATCAGATTTAAAGGTTTCGTAATGTAAATTATCGACAAATTATAACCCCTATCGTCAGAAATAAGTAAAAGATTAGAAATCACAATGAAAAGTAGAAATAGCCGACAAATTAACTCACACTTCCGTACCTTTGGTTGGTGTGAGATGAGAATGACCTTCACTATCACTTACTGAATCATTTGATTTATCCTTTTTCAATATTAAACTTACCCGATAATCATGTAGCTGTCAACTCCGTTGCCCGACAGAATTCTATGGAGGGATACGCCAGCTATCACAATACTAGAAGGGGGTGTACTTACCAGCGCCACCTGTGGCCAGGTACTCAAGTACTTCTTGTTGACACCTCCTCAATTATTCCTCTGTCGTGCTTCCGGCAAGACGTTCTGGGATACGCTTATGATCTTCGAGTATTTTCACGGCTAATTGGTGAAGTATACTCTCAGATTTCGGCTGTCGCTTTACTGGAAACCTTCTTATATTAGCTAGATAGCTTTTATATAGTCCTGATTAACGGTTAACGATCTTTTGCTTGATTTTGGAACCCCCTTTTGGCTAACTCTTTGGATTCAAGATGTCTGACATTTCGCAAGCCCCCTCCCATAGACGATGTAGGTCTTGCAATAGGCGTATTCCGAAGGCCTCGGTAGATCCTCACACCGCTTGTTCTGACTGTAGGGACAGGCCCTGTCAGTTAGAAAATCGATGTGAGGAATGCGCCGGACTTTCGGAACTGGAATTTGTCCGTCTTTTGAAATATTCAACTAAGTTAGAGAGAGGTAGAGTTAGGAGGAGTTCTTCTCACTCTTCACTTTTTTCCTCACCTCATGATCCCCTACCTTTTCCTACCCCTGTAGTGGCTACCCCCGAACCTACTGTTTGCCCTCCGCCTGATATGTCTGTTGTTTTGCGTGCTATTCAGGCCTTAGGCGATAAAGTAGAGTCAGTGGTAAGTGATCATAAGTCTCTGATGGCCGAAGTCAAGGAACTTAAGGTCAAGAGTGCAGTGGGTGGATTTAGTGCCAGTGCTGTGACGAGTGCTAGTGTCAGTGCAGTGCCAAGTGCTAGTGTCAGTGCCAGTGTGGTGCGTGAGGATACTTCTGTGCGAGCCAGTCGTCCTCCCAGTCCGGGACCTCTTGCAAGCTCCCAAGCCCAGGGGAGAAGCAATGTCGAAGGGCATAAGGGTTCGGCAGGCCTTGTTAGGCGCACAGAAGTATCCTCGGTGGTTGCGGGCGTGTCTTCCAAAGACCGTCACTCCCACCTGCAGACGATTGAGCCCGTCTTTTTCTCGTCCGCTGATCAACTGTCAGGGAAGAAACGTTGGTCTCAGGTCTCGAGACCGCTTAAACGCAGAGTCCAGTCCGCGAGTGCTCAGCCAGGTTGCAGTCATTGGCTCAGCTCTGACTCGCCGCAGTCATCGGTCGACTGCACTCCGCCCAAGAGGAGTAAGGTTCTGCCACAACAGAGCTCGACTGTTAAGGCTTTACCTCAGCCTACTGTAGTTTCTGCCGACCCCAAGTGGACTCTACTTCAGTCCATGCAAGCTCAGCTTTCGGACTTGATGCGTGAGTGTCGGGCTGAGAGTGTTGCGCCTCCGCCTCCGCCTACACTCCCTCCGCCTGCTCTCGCTCCGCCTGCGCTCGCTCCGCCTGCGCTTGCTCCGCCTGATCGCAGTACCACCTGCCAGGCGTACGATGTTGAGCCACTTTCTGAGTTTGCTGTTCCCAGTGGTGTTCAGCCTCCGCCTTCTTTAAGGCAACCTTTACTATGGGATCAGGAGGATTATACCTCTCTTCCTCCGCCTCCCCTTGCTGCTCCACCAGTGGTGCAACACTCGGTTGAGGTACAACAACCTCTCCCGTCCATGAGTCAGTCTCCTCAGCTCTCGCTGCAGCGAGCTCAACCCTCCACAAGGCAAGCACCACTACACCTTGGCCTTGCGCCTCAGGAGCCTCAGCTTGCGAGACATTTACCTTGTTCTGCGCAGCCTCAACCTCATCACGCTCCGCTCACACCACAGGAACAGGAACTTGCTACTCCGCTTCCACCAACCGCTCAGCAAGCGCAACCCTTGGGTTCAACCACTCATGCTAGGAGTCAGCCTCCTCCACCCATGCGCCTTCCTTCTGCTTCGTCTTTTATTCAGCCTTTGCAGTCTGAGCCTCAGGTTCTCCCTCAACAGTTACTTGAAGAGGAAACCACTAATATTGTTCCTACTCGTTCTGACTCTGCTGTTCAGCATTCTTGTCCGATCTCTTCGCTACACTCTGGTGATGAGGCGTCTGATGATGAGGAGGCACACCTGGATCCCTCGTCAGACGTGGATGAATCCAAGCCTTCTCCACAGTCTATTGACTTTCGTAAGGTCTTGGCTCTGCTTAGGGAGGTTTACCCAGACCACTTTGTCTCTGCTATTCCCCGCTCTCCGCCATCTGAGTTTTCGCTGGGCATACAACAAGCTAAGTCCACCTATACTAAGCTAGTCCAAGCAAGGTCCTCTAAGAGAGCGTTAAGGATCTTAGGGGAGTGGCTGCAGACTAAGCAACACCTTGGCAAAACTTCTTTCATGTTCCCGCCGACTAAGCTCACTTCGAAAGCGAGCGTTTGGTATGCCACAGGAGAAGCACCAGGCTTGGGAGTACCTGCCTCTGCCCAGGCTGACTTCTCAAGTCTGGTAGACTCGCCTCGGAGAACTGCAATGAGGCGCTCTAAGGTTTGCTGGACCTTCTCAGACCTTGATCACTTACTGAAAGGAGTGTTTAGAGCATTTGAGATGTTCAACTTTCTAGACTGGTGCCTGGGGGCCCTCAGCAAGAAGACCTCTCCTGCGGACAAGGATTCTGCCATGCTATTAATGTCCTGCATGGATAAGGCCATTAGGGATGGATCTGGTGAGCTTGCGTCGATGTTTGTATCAGGGGTTTTGAAGAAAAGGGAACAGCTGTGTACCTTCCTTTCCTCCAGCATTACACCTTGCCAAAGGTCACAACTCCTTTTTGCTCCGCTCTCGAAGTTCCTCTTCCCCGAAGAGCTGGTTAAGGACTTGTCTGCTGCCCTGATACAAAAGGACACACACGATCTTGTAGCCTCATCGGCTCGTAAGTCTAAGGTTGCTACCTCAGTCCCCAAGACTTATCGCTCCCCAGTGGCTGATACCCCTGCTACGAGGTTCATACCGCCCTTTCGTGGTAGAGCCCCCAGCCGAGGAAGCTCCCGTCCAGACTCTTACAGGAGCAAGTCTAGGAAAGGCTCCAGGACATCTAAAGGAAAAAACTGACTCTCCGCATCTCCAGACAGCAGTAGGAGCCAGACTCAAGATCTTCTGGCGAGCCTGGGAGAAGAGAGGTGCAGACGCCCAGTCTGTCAGTTGGCTGAGGAACGGTTACAGGATTCCATTCTGCCTCAAACCACCTCTGACCACATCGCCCATCAACCTCTCTCCCAACTACAAAGAAGAGGACAAGAGGCTAGCATTGCACCAGGAGGTGTCGCTACTTGTGCAGAAGAAGGCAGTGGTTATAGTCCGGGACCATCAATCCCCGGGCTTCTACAACCGTCTCTTTCTTGTGGCCAAGAAGACAGGAGGTTGGAGACCGGTGCTGGACGTCAGCGCGCTCAACGCGTATGTCAACAAGCAGACGTTCACGATGGAGACGACGAAGTCGGTCTTAGCAGCGGTCAGGCAGGAGGACTGGATGGTCTCGTTGGACTTGAAAGATGCCTACTTTCACGTTCCTATTCATCCAGACTCCCAACCTTTCCTGAGATTCGTTTTTGGAAAGGTTGTCTACCAATTCCAAGCCCTGTGTTTTGGCCTAAGCACAGCTCCTATGGTCTTTACTCATCTGATGAGGAATATAGCAAAATTCCTACACTTATCGGACATCAGAGCCTCCCTCTACTTAGACGACTGGCTGTTGAGAGCCTCCACGAGTCGTCGCTGTCTGGAGAATCTCAACTGGACTTTGGACTTAATCAGAGAACTGGGTCTATTAGTCAACATAGAAAAGTCTCAACTCATTCCCTCCCAATCCATTGTGTACCTGGGAATGGAGATTCGGAGTCAGGATTTTCGGGCTTTTCCATCGGCCCCCAGGATAAGCCAAGCCCTAGAGTGCATCATGAGCATGCTGAAGAGGAGCAGTTGCTCGGTGAGACAGTGGATGAGTCTCACAGGGACCCTTTCATCACTGGCCCTGTTCGTCGAGCTAGGGAGACTCCACCTCCGCCCTCTTCAATTCCATCTTGCAGCTCATTGGGACAAGGGTTCGACTCTCGAAGCAGTCTCTATCCCAATCACCCAAGAGATGAAGACCACTCTCCTGTGGTGGAAGCACAACCTCCTTCTCAGGGAGGGTCTATCGTTGGCTATTCAGACCCCCAATCTTCATCTCTTCTCAGATGCATCGGACTCGGGCTGGGGTGCGACCTTGAACGGACGGGAATGCTCGGGAACGTGGAACGAGGAACAGGGTTTACTCCACATCAACTGCAAGGAGCTACTAGCAGTTCATTTAGCCCTGTTGAACTTCAAGTCCCTCCTGCTAGGCAAAGTGGTGGAGGTGAACTCAGACAATACCACAGCCTTGGCTTACATCTCCAAGCAAGGAGGGACCCATTCGAGGAGCCTATACGAGATCGCAAGGGACCTCCTCATTTGGTCAAGAGGTCTAAACCTCACTCTGGTCACGAGGTTCATTCAGGGCGATATGAACGTCTCAGCAGATCGCCTAAGCAGAAGGAATCAGGTCATTCCCACGGAATGGACCCTCCACAAGAGTGTGTGCAACAGACTTTGGACCTTGTGGGGTCAACCTACCATAGATCTGTTTGCCACCTCCATAACCAAGAGACTTCCGCTGTACTGTTCCCCTGTTCCAGACCCTGCAGCAGTTCATGTGGATGCTTTTCTACTGAACTGGTCCCATCTCGACCTGTACGCATTCCCACCGTTCAAGATAATAAACAAAGTTCTGCAGAAATTCATCTCGCACGAAGGGACACGGATGACGCTGGTTGCTCCCCTTTGGCCTGCAAGAGAATGGTTCACAGAGGTACTTCAATGGCTAGTCGACATCCCCAGGACTCTACCTCTAAGAGTGGACCTTCTACGTCAACCTCACGTAGACAGGTTGCACTCAAACCTCCACGTTCTTCGGCTGACTGCCTTCAGACTGTCGAAAGATTCGCTAGAGCTAGAGGCTTTTCGAAGGAGGCAGCCAGTGCGATTGCCAGAGCAAGAAGGGTTTCCACTCGTAGAGTCTACCAGTCTAAGTGGGAGGTCTTCCGAAGCTGGTGTAGAGCCAATTCAATATCTTCTACCAATACCTCTGTGACCCAAATAGCTGACTTCCTTCTACATCTTAGGAATGAGAGATCCCTTTCAGCCCCTACGATTAAAGGGTATAGGAGTATGTTGGCTTCAGTTCTCCGCCACAGAGGTTTGGACCTTTCTTCCAACAAGGACCTTCAAGACATTCTTAAGTCTTTTGAGACGTCTAAAGAGCGTCGTCTATCCACTCCAGGCTGGAACCTAGACGTAGTCTTAAGGTTCCTTATGTCACCTAGGTTCGAACCTCTCCAGTCAGCTTCCTTCAAGGACCTTACCCTCAAGACTCTTTTTCTCGTCTGCCTTGCAACAGCTAAGAGAGTCAGTGAGGTTCATGCCTTCAGCAAGAACATTGGTTTCACGACCGAATCTGCAACATGTTCTTTTCAGCTCGGATTCCTAGCAAAGAACGAACTTCCTTCACGTCCTTGGCCTAGATCGTTTGAAATACCTAGCCTCTCCAACATGGTAGGTAACGAACTAGAGAGAGTTCTTTGCCCTGTCAGAGCTCTCAAATATTATCTTAAGAGGTCTAAACCTATTCGAGGACAGTCAGAAGCCTTATGGTGTGCCATCAAGAAACCTTCGAGGCCCATGTCCAAGAATGGGGTTTCGTATTATATAAGGCTTCTGATTAGAGAAGCCCACTCTCACTTAAAGGAGGAAGACCTTGCATTGCTGAAGGTAAGGACCCACGAAGTAAGAGCCGTAGCTACTTCGATGGCCTTTAATAAAAACCGTTCTCTGCAGAGCATAATGGATGCAACCTATTGGAGGAGCAAGTCAGTGTTTGCATCATTTTATCTTAAAGATGTCCAGTCTCTTTACGAGAACTGCTACACCCTGGGACCATTCGTAGCAGCGAGTGCAGTAGTAGGTGAGGGCTCAGCCACTACATTCCCTTAATCCCATAACCTTTTTTAACCTTTCTCTTGAATGCTTTTATTGTTGTTTTTATGGTTGTTACGGTAGGCTAAGAAGCCTTCCGCATCCTTTTGATTTGGCGGGTGGTCTATTCATTCTTGAGAAGCGCCTGGGTTAGAGGTTTTGTAGAGGTCCTTTAGTAGGGGTTGCAACCCCATATACTTTGGCACCTTTGGGTTGATTCAGCCTCCAAGAGGAACGCTGCGCTCAGTAAGGAAGACGAACTTAAAAAAGAGGCAGAGTAACGGTTCAATTCGACTTCCTTACCAGGTACTTATTATTTCATTGTTATTTGAGATAACTGTTATATGAAATATGGGATACTTAGCTATCCTTTAATCTTGTACACTGGTTTTCACCCACCCCCCTGGGTGTGAATCAGCTACATGATTATCGGGTAAGTTTAATATTGAAAAATGTTATTTTTATTAGTAAAATAAATTTTTGAATATACTTACCCGATAATCATGATTTAATCGACCCTCCCTTCCTCCCCATAGAGAACCAGTGGACCGAGGAATAATTGAGGAGGTGTCAACAAGAAGTACTTGAGTACCTGGCCACAGGTGGCGCTGGTAAGTACACCCCCTTCTAGTATTGTGATAGCTGGCGTATCCCTCCATAGAATTCTGTCGGGCAACGGAGTTGACAGCTACATGATTATCGGGTAAGTATATTCAAAAATTTATTTTACTAATAAAAATAACATTTTTTCTTCTCATTCAATTTTTATAAGGAACCTTTTTAGAGACGATTATTTTTGCTCTTACTTTAAAACGTCATGAACATGGAGTAAGAAGAACGTGAACACTGCATGGATGGTGTATGGGCACCGTTTGACTGCTTTCATTTTAGTCTTCTCATTGTTTATCCACATAACATTCCCATACGGTTTGAAATCTTTTCTCACAGATCAAAACAATTCCCATAAACCAAGTTGAGTTTGTAGACTCGTATTCAAAGTTACTCCTAAACCGAGTTACTACTGTGCTGTACTTTATTTCATAATTGTTCCTGACCTATATACAACTATATACAAACCCTTTTGCTCTTTATAGTGGAGATGTATTTTAAAAACAGCTGAAATCAGCCATAAGAATTGTAACAAGGTGTAACTACCCACTGCTAGTCAGCAGGGTGGGGCAGACCAGCTACCCCTGTCACACCCATACTGGTAATATTACAGTGTACAACAACTTTGTTTTGGCTCGGTAGAAAGTAGACGTTCCGTGTCTCTCTTGTTAACCTTAATAAACTGGCCTTTGACTTGATCAATTGACCCTGGACTTCCCTTAGCTGTGGATACTATAGCTTTTAGTGAGGCAGCAGTGCCCTCCACCGGGAGAGTATCTCTCCTTGCCACCTGCGGCAACTCCTGCCTTCCTTTAGGCATTCGGGTCTCCCTGTTTAAGGAATGGCTTCCTAGAGTAATACAATTGGAGGCATAGTAGCAGCGCGCACAGTCTCCCCACGGGTTAACCACTGTGTTCCCCTCCGAGGCTCTGGAGGTAATGCACCGATAGAGTTCTTGTGCCCTTAGCTGCAGCTCTTTCTGCTTTTTGTTCGCTTTCTTTCCTGCAGCTCTGGCGTAAGAACGAGAGCAGTTGCAGACTGGTTCCCTTCAGGGCTACCAGTTGGGGGATCCTTTTGGGGTTATCCCTGAAACTAACGCAGGGTACGTTTCTCAACTGGAGCTTAAGCTCGTTGACGGGAATCAGAGAGAACTGCTTGGAGGTCCACCTCCATGTGTCAGGCATCCTTCCCATTCGTGGTAAAGACACCCTTCCCCACTAGGAGGTATCAGGCGGCTATCTCATCCCTGGGAAAGGCGTCCTTGCGGGTGCTTCCACAAGTGTGTGCTCGATTCGTCCTTGCCTCGCTCTTGTTCTTCAGAGCATAGCTTCTTGGAGCTAGACGGCGATGTAGTAATTTGCAGACTGTGGCCGGGAGTAGCACTCAGACTATTTAGTGTCAGAATGTCGACCACACACTTACTTCACACTACTTAAAAGATTTGGTGGAATGCCCCCAGATCTGAGCAAAAGGGAAACAATCAGGAAAGAATGGGTCACTGGGCACCATCCCTTGATTTTATTTCAAAATGAGAAAAGATAAATAGATAAAAGTTATGTTTACTAATTTGAAAAAAAATAATAGTTACCGAAAATTAAGTAACACAAAAGACACTCTTTCTAAGGGTAAGACAAAGTAACCTTTGATGAGGTTGTCACAGTTGGCACATCTTAGTTATATGCTCTCTTGTCTATGGGCTTTGCATATCGGTACATCTCCGGATGCAAACATTGTCTGCCCTTAAGGACTACAGTAAACAGAATGTCAACATGCCACATACATTGTTTGCCAAAATGGAGTAAACAATGTCAACATGTCAACCACATTATTTTAGAAAGGCATCTAACACAACTAAATTTTCCCTCGCTTACCCATACGAGTCCAAAGTCCCATAATTCCCGCTTTTCTTTTTCAAAATAATATTCTCTATTGAGACCTGTGCAACTAGAAAACTTCTTATGTCTACTACTCTTTCCGCAGGTAGCGTAGCAGAAGTCCTGGGGGTTCTAGCATCAGTTAAATATTTAGTACCTTCTTTGCGGATGGAACACCATCAATAACCAAAGAAGGCCACGACCTTCTATCAATGTTTGTTGGATTTACACTGAGGGCGGGAGTAGCATTCACATGTATTTCCCTCCACCTAGAAGGAGTCTGGACGGAAGGGGTTTCCTTCTCAGAGCTGCGGGCGATAGCTGACTTCTGGACGGGTAACCTGTTGCCCACACTGTGCGACATGGTGGTTAGTCGAGCCAAGTCTCACGAGCAATTTCCCTTTGGGGTCATCTATGAGTCTTGTAAGCTATGACGCTGTAACACTTCAGGATTATTGCGTACATCGTGACCGTTGGGCACAACAAAGCTCATAGAGTTTTGTGAGGCCAAGCCCTTTGGGACCTGGGCCTCTGAGTTTTGACCTCTCACAAGGGAAAACCTGCCCTTCTTCTAGTTCAGCACAACCTTATTCTTCTCCTTGTGAGCAAATACCCTCTCTGGTAGGAGGGCATAAGTACCTTGCTGCTTCATGATGCATCAGCCTGTGTTAGCAAAGACACTAGTCTCACAGAGAAGTCATGCGCATTGTTGCACACCCATCCAACGAGGGCCTCTGTCTAACGAAGGTTTGCTTGCAACCCAGGTTAATCGCCATATTACTCATAGTGAATTGGCGGGTCCCTACTCATCAGCCCGCAGAGCTTCAGTTTTGCTGTTGTCTCAAGTACATGTGAATAACTTTGGCAAGTTTTAAAAGAAGCAACCTGTGGTTCGCATTGTTATAGGCTGCTGTTAGGTCATAAAATATTACCCTTGTGATTTTCCCAAGCTCAGAGCCATCCTCAATATACTGAGTGAGGCTAAGTACCTGAAAGCAGCAGGATCTTCCTGCCTGGAAGCCAGCCTGCTCTGGTGTCAGTTGATCTTCGACTGTGGGAGGTAGTGGGACCATCGTCACCTGTTCGTATAGTTTATATAAGGTGCAGAGGAGAGATACTGGCCGATAACTCTTAGGGATCGTTGGATCTTTGCCAGGTTTTAGCAAGGCCACAACTTTAGCTTCTCTCCATAGTTTTAGGATCTTGAATGTTCTTGCAAAGTTGTTAAGAAGTACTAAGGCTCATGATTTATTCTTGTTGCCAAAGTGCAGCATTATCTCAAATGTGATGTCATCCAGACCAGCAGCTTTTCCAGGTTTATGGTGTTTCATGGCTTCCTGGAGTTCCTCAACAGTGAGTGGTTTCATCTCGTTATTCTCTTTCATTTCATACTTCATTCTTTTGTGATATCTTCGTTCTTTGTCATATGGCTTCCCATTAAGTGAGAGTTGTTTTGCGCCCGCATTAGGTGTTACTGTAGCTATTCTCGTTTGGGAGTTCCTATCCAAGTTCAGTTTACTGATTGTTTTCCATGCTTTCTTACTGTGCTGGCTATCAGTTCTTGCCATCTCTCCTTTTTCTCATTGGCTACAGAGGCTAATAAAAGTTCTAGTTCAGTGGTGCTTTAGACAGACGGCTCTGAATTGTACTGTTGAACAGGTTGGCCTTATACCACCCACCAGCTAATGACCCCCAGCTCGTTATGAATTTTAAGAGCCGACTTCCAACGTCGCAGAAATCAACCTCTTGTTAAAAGTCTCAGGTTTGTTTTATTAAAAAAAAACGGATTTTGAGCGAAGCGAAAAATCTGTTTTTGGGTGAGATAGCCATGTCGTCCTGATGGAAGGTTCCTATAAGTAGCTTCCTAGGGTATATTTGACTACAGTGATATTCCCAGAGAATTTAACTTAAGGTCTCCAGAATTCTAACTCCTGGCGCTAATATCCTTAAAATTTCCTTTAAGGATATCGCATAATATCAGGGAACGTATTCTTGACACGCCACATAGCAATCTGCACCCCGCATAGCGTTTACGCTTCGAGGGGGAAAAGTGGCAAAATAAAAGAGGAGCCGTTAATAAGGTTCCCTTCTTCCATTACTGTTTGAGTACTCAGATGGCGCCACCATCGCCGCCATCTTTATTCCTAGTAGCGTTGAGCCGGTACTACAGATACAGTTTGTTCCAACACGGAGTACTTACCTCGAACTACTTTCTTAGGAGGATCTGGATCTCCTCATTCTACCGACCAAGAATTTTGCGTAGTTCCCCCTTTACTTTGTCGGGTCGCTCCGGGGCGGAAGGATACTCGCCCTGGGGCGACCCGGGGTCAGCGCGTGAGGCTGCGCTTGTCAGATCGTCAGTAAGCGTCTGGTCGCGGCGTAGATAACATCTCGCTGCTCTCTCTCTTATCCCGTCCGATCACCTTGTGTACCACATGTTCCTTTGTGTTCTCCATCCCTTGTGTTCCCACGTGTTCCTTTTTGCTCGCCATTCCTTGTGCTCCCACGTGTTCCCGTGTGTTCCTTCCCTTGTGTATCACGTGTGTGTGTTATCTCCCTCACCTTTCCCTTGTATTCTTGTGTCGTTTGCGTGTTGCTTTCCGCTATGGAATCCCAGCGTCTCTGTCCCGGGCCCCAAGCTGGTAAGTCTTGTGGAGCCTGGCTCTCTAAGCCCAAGGTCAACCCACACCCGCTGTGCTCCTCGTGTCGGGGGAATAAGTGTTCACCTTCCTCCACGTGCCAAGAGTGCGAGTCTTGGCTGGAGATGCAGTGGACTTTGTTCTCCAAAAAGAAGAAGAAGGTATCCAAGAAATTGCCGAAGAAGCCAGGCCTTTCCTCGCCGCGTACGTCGCCCTCAGCGCAGTCGGAAAGAGGTTCTCCTTCTCCTTCCCCTACCCAGAGTAGGGGACGAGGTAAGTCCGTTGCGGAGAAACGACCCATTGCTGTTCCCCAAGAGTCTGATGTCGGGGAATCTGTGGAAAAGGGGCCTACGCAGACGAGTGGGGAGTCTGCTAGTGTGGCGGAAGTATGTGTTGTAGACGATGGCCTGGTGCCCGCAGGACCCGTCTCAGGTGAAGACCCGGTGTGGGGGAATCCCGAATTGGCTCCTACCCCCACATCGTGGCAAGGTTTTTCAGGTTCAGCGGGTTCCGGGGATGGTCGGGACAAAGAAAGGCGGCCCACGTGTTCATCCGATCCCGACTCCATTGTGTGGACGGCGCCTAGGACGCCCTTCAGGTTGTCTGTGAGGAATGAGGAGGAGTTCAAAGGGTGGTTCGCCTCTCGGCCCGCTATCCGCTCACCCCCAGCGCCCTCGGCTACGCTTCCGCCGGACTTCATGGAACCCTCGACCCCGAGATCCAGACCAAGGACCCCTAGGAGGATCGTCATTGAGACGGACGACTCGGCGAGCTCCTATTCTTCAGACAATTATTCTTCCTACGATTCCTACTCTTCGGCTAGTTCCAGCGGACGTGACTCCAGGAGGAAGAGGAAGCAGTCCAGGAGGAGGAGACCGAGCTCACACGCCAGCCCGGCCAGGAATAGGTCGAAGTCCTTGAGGAGGAGATACAGGAGGAGGAGCTCCCTGAGGAAAAGGTATATCACGGTGGTTCGCCACCGCCGTGAATCCAGCAAAAAGGTCGCCACTCCAGTGCCTACTTCGGTAGCCGCGGGAGCCGCTTCTGTACCATTGCACAGTGTCTCTTCGGCCCCATCCGCTCGTCGGGTGTGGCCGTTGGCACACTTTCAGTTGCCCCGACCTAGTAAGTCGGCGGCTCCACCCGTGTGTCGGGAACTTCCGCTGGTTAGACCCAGCGGCTCAACTTCATCACCTTTCATCACAGTGGCTCTGGCCAAGTTCCGGGATACGCCGCTGTCACAACCATCGACTAGCACCGCCCGGGTTACCTCAGGAGGAGGTAGACCCATGACGGCTACCTCCGCCCCGGCGGCTCTACCTGTGACGGAGGCACCCGCTCCATTGCTCCGCCAGGAGGAGAGGGATGCCTCCGCTCCCACGGATCCCTCCGTGATCGATGAGCTCTCCGACACGGAGGTACAGATTGTAGACGAACTTCTGGGAGCGGGCCAGTGTTCCCCAGACGAGGTCTCGTCTTACTGTAAGGTTTTGGCACTTATCCGGCGGCACCACAAGTTGGATAAACCGCAACCAGCAGCGGAGCAAGCTTTGCTCTCAGGTCTGGGCAGGATGGTGGACAATCCTGTCTAGTAGAAACCTTCTCTGACTCTACCGTTAGCTCCCGATGTTGCCCTGGGGATGGAGCATGTGGACCGTTTTGTTGCAGGCCCGAAGAACTCGTTGAGGGCACAGGGTTCCTCCAAGCTCCTGCCAGGTCTTAGGACCCAGAAGAAATTCTATGTGCCCGACGGGCGTCACTCTGGGCCCCGCACGGTGGAGGAAGCGGTCGCTACCCTGAACCAGGGCAATCCGGACGAGCGTAGCCTGAACGCACCGGTGGCCTTCTCGCAAGCGGAAGCTGCCATGATGGAGGACACGTCTCAGGACATCGTAAATGTCACTTCTTGGTTGGACTGGTGGGCGTGCACCCTAGCAGGCTTCCAGCTAGCTCACGCCCTGTCATTCCCCGTGAATCAATCACTCTTACAGGAACTAATCCGCTCGGGGGGCAAGGCCATGAAGTTCCTAACTTTTTAGTCCCTTACCCAGACGGCCAACTGGGTTCTGAGGAGAAGGAACACTATTCTGAGCAGGTTGCCCCGTAGACTCCCCGAGAAGGAATCGAAGTTCCTGAGAAACTCTCCTGTTTGGTGTGAGACGGTGTTCCCCCTACAAACAGTGACTGAGATGATGGAGAGGGTCAGCAGGATGAAGGTTACAACCGAATCCAGACAGCAGTTGGCAAGACGGCTCCCGGTGAGAAGAGCCACTACAGACGGGCCTACCCGCCTACGCCTCCAGCTAGGCAGGAAGCTTCTACCTCTTATTGGCACGAGACCCCTCGGCCCTCCAGAATGAGTGGTGCCCAACCTCAGGCCTCCTTTAGGCCAAAGTTCACAGGCTCAAGGAGAGGCCGTTCCGTCCGTCTCCCTAGGAGGAGATAGGAAGAGAGGCCCCCTACACCTTCCCACGCCTCAGGTGGGGGGATGCCTCAAACACTATTGGCAAGCATGGCGGGACAACGGAGCCGATCCGTGGACGGTGACGGTCCTCAGGGAGGGATACAGGATTCCCTTCCTGCCAGATCCGCCCCTGCTTATTCCCGAACACCTGGCAGAGTGTCTCACGCCCAAGGACTCAGTGAAGAGGACAGCCCTACAAACAGAAGTGGAAGCCATGTTGGACAAGGGAGCTCTGCAACCGGTTCACAAGCCTTCCCCAGGTTTCTATAGCAGGCTCTTCTTGGTGGAGAAGGCGACGGGAGGTTGGAGGCCAGTCATCGACCTCTCGGCCCTCAACAAGTTCATTTAGAAGACTCCCTTCAAAATGGACATGCTGAAGCCTTGAGAGAAGGGGATTTCATGATGTCCCTGGATCTCAAGAATGCTTACTTTCAGATTCCTGTTCACCCCTCCAGTAGGAAGTTCCTCAGAGTAAGGTGGGGCGCTCAGACTCTGCAGTTCAGGACTCTCTGCTTCGGTCTTTCGACGGCTCCACAGGTCTTCACGAGGGTGTTCGCCCTAGTTTCGGTCTGGGCAGACAAGCAGGGCATCAGACTGATAAGGTACCTCGACGACTGGTTGCTTCTTTCAGCCTCAGAGGCATACTTAACGTTTCAAGGTTCTCTGCTGTTGCAGTTCTGCAAGGACCTCGGGATCACGATCAACCTCGAGAAGTCCCAGTTAGTCCCCACCACCAGGATGACGTACCTGGGGATGGTACTGGACTCCCAGCTAACGAGAGCCTTCCCCTCCTAGGAGAGGTTGAGCAATCTAGACCAAGTGATTCGCCCATTCCTAGCTGGCACTCCGGTGAGGGCCAAGGATTGGCAGAGGCTAGTGGGGCACCTAGTCTCGTTGGAAAAATTAGTTCCACAGGGCAGGCTCAAATTAAGACCGATCCAGTGGAACCTGAAGGATTTCTGGTCAGCGGAGGAGTCCCCGCAGAAGGTACGTTCCGGTGTCCCCCTCCTCCAGGGACACTCTTCTCTGGTGGTCTGACAGGAGTCACACGTTGAAGGGAATTCCATTCGGCTCCGCTCCCCCGGAGATGCTGCTCTTCACAGACGCATCGAAGGAGGGGTGGGGAGCACATCTCCTTGAGGAAATGGTCAGAGGAGGAAAAGGCCCGGCACATCAATTTCCTGGAGCTCATGGCAGTACGGAACACCCTGGCGGAATTCGCCCGTCTCCTCCGGGGGAACTCGGTGGCACTCATATGCGACAACGCCACGGTGGTGGCATTCATCAAAGAGCAGGGAGGCTTAAAGTCAAGGGAATTGTGTGACCTCACAGCTCAGATACTGGAATGGGCCGAAAGGAACCACATTCAGTTAACAGCCAGGTTCATTCCAGGAAAAAGGAACGTCCTGGCAGACGGACTCAGCAGGACAGGACTGGTGGTGGGGTCAGAATGGTCTCTGCACCCCCAGGTGGCACAAGAAATTCTCCGGCGTTGGGGCTCCCCGGTGATAGACCTGTTCGCCACAAGACTCAACGCCAAACTTCCCGTATTCTGCTCCCCAGTGCCAGATCTGACAGCAGCGTTCGAGGACGCCTTCCAGCACTCGTGGGACGGTCTCGACGTCTACGCATTTCCCCCCTTCGGGATCATCAGGCAGGTTCTCAACAGGCTGCGACAAGCCAAGTGCACAAAGATGACTTCAGTAGCACCTTGGTGGCGAGAGAGGGAGTGGTTCACGGATCTTCAGGACCTGGCCACCCTTCCTCCTTGGCCCCTGCCGACAAGAGAAGACCTTCTAAGTCAGCCTCACTTCCAAAGGCTACACGAAAACCCCCAAGGCCTGAAGCTTCACGCTTGGCGGTTATCAAGCAACTGCTAAGGAGGGAAGGTTTCTCAGACAAGACTGCTGACAGGATGTCGGGATATCTCCGGAAATCCTCATGCGTCGTATACCAAGCTAAGTGGGCAACGTTTGTTAGGTGGTGTGCTACTCAGAATCTGCGGCCCTTAGACGCTTCGGTCCACAATATCGCAGACTTCCTAGTCCATTTACGGGATGACAGAGTATCCATTCCAAACATCAAAGGAGTCCGTGCGGCACTGGGTCAGGTTTTCCAACTCAAGGGCATCAATCTAGGCACTTCCCGCCACATCTCCATGCTGATCAGAAGTTTTGAACAAATTTGAGACCCCCACTCCTCGAGGGTCCCCCAGTGGGATGTGGCCAAGGTTCTTAGGGCTCTCTCGAGCCCCCCCTTCGAACCGCTTAAAGACATTCTGGACAAGGACCTCACCCTCAAGGCAGTCTTCTTGTTAGCCCTTGCCTCGGCCAAACGGGTGAGCGAGCTCCACGGGTTGTCCTTTGAGGTTTCACACTTGAAAGGGTGGAAGGGCATGTCGTTAAGTTCTTACCAGAGTTCGTGGCGAAGACCCAGAACCCTGCAGTTGCGGATCCCAGGTTCAAAGAATTCTCCATCCCTGCAATTCCGCGCTCGGACAACCCGGAAGACCTGCGTTTGTGCCCGGTAAGAACTATCAGGAAATACCTCGGTAGGACATCCAAACTCAGACCGGCCATCAAGAGTTTGTTCGTTTCCACAGGTCCAGTCAAGAAGGCGGTGTCCAAAAATGCCATATCCTACTGGCTTAGGCAGGCTGTGAAGAGGGCCTGCGAGAGTGATGGCTCCATGGTGCCTGGGACCCCGAGACCACATGATATTAGGGGCCTTAGCACATCCTTGGCCTTTGACACTAACATGGTGGTGGGCCAAATCTTAAGGGCAGGCACTTGGGCTAGACAGTCCACGTTTACAGCCCATTACCTGAAGGACTGTACGAGAAAGTCCCTGGATGCTTTCTCCATTGGGCCGGTCATTTCGGCCATGCAACAGGTTTAGTGATTTGGGCCCCTGGTAGCCCGTGGGAAGTAATCGTAAGCGACACAGGTTCCTCCTTACTCTCCCCCCTTCCTTGCTACCCCCTTTCCTTTATCCCATCCTTTTTCATATCCCCCTTCCAGGTGAGAGGGGTACATTGAGGCACACCATGTCTGGATTATAATTAAAGGTGAGTTGTACATAAGGTAGACTTTTGCGTGCTTTCCCCTACTCTCCTTCCTCTCCCTGGGCAATCTAGACCTAGCCTCCTATCTAGGTCATGGGCCCCAGGATGTTTCGAAATATTCAGAACTGTAAGCCACTCCCTCCTCCTAAGGTATAAGTCTCCTAAGAAAGTAGTTCGAGGTAAGTACTCCGTGTTGGAACAAATCACAAATTTTAAGTAATTTATATTTTTCCCAACAGTACTTACCTCGAACTACTTACGGGTTATGGCCCACCCATCCTACACCGAGTATCTTACAGGAGTTCGAGGAGGACTTAAACATACGCTAACTGGCGATCTAACGAGCGCAACCTCATGCGCTGACCCCGGGTCGCCCCAGGGCGAGTATCCTTCCGCCCCAGAGCGCCCTGACAAGGTAGCGGAGAGAGGGGGAACTGCGCAAAATTCTTGGTCGGTAGAATGAGGGATCCCAGATCCTCCTAAGAAAGTAGTTCGAGGTAAAAGTACTGTTAGGAAAAATACAAATTACTTAAAATTTGTGATATTCATAGAATTGATCCTTAAAATCTGTGGCCCAATTTGCCCTTTTTTTCTTTTCTTTTCCTTGACCAAAGATGTTTTGTGACAAGAGTATTGGATTTATATTTTGTGATTAAAGAGACTATGCATTGTTTAGACACGCTTTGGTTTTTTTTCATTTTGGTAATGTCAACTCATACATACGTTTCTCTTTCAGAAGACAAGGGTCATGACCCTGATCTGTACAGGGGTTACATATCATCACTGTCCATTCATTTTGAGGATAAGTGGGTTGGATATGATGATGAATTATCCGTTCATCTTGGCCTCAAGGATTTTCCTCTGGGAGCAGTGTGGACTGATCCACATCTTATCCAATGATAGGTAAATTCAAAAGTAAATGTTATATGAAGGGTAGATTTTTTATATTAAGAATTCATGAAGTATAGCTGGTATGGAGTTTCTGCTAGGAATAGCCATAGTTAGTAACAGTGTCTCTGTTCCTATGCTGATATAAACTCTTCATCATTTAATTAAGAGAATGTCTTCAGCTCGGCTGAAATGGCCTCTGAGTCATAAACAAGTATCACGTCACTCATTTCTTCGACAGCAACCAGTATGTACGTATGTACTGTCTCTGCTCTCATCTTCCTACTGCTGGACCTTTCCTTACTTTCTTTTGTGATAAGTATTGGGTTTTCTCTTGTAGCTATGTATTACCCCTCTCTCTGTGAGAGTGGAAACACACCCAAAGGTGAGCATTTGGCGAAGAGACTTTAATTCCTATGAAGATACAAACCTTTGGTTCTCAATCTGTTGCGTACCTTTGCTAAGGGCGTGACTTACAGTTCCCCTTCTGAGGAGTTCGTTCACGTTCCTCCTATCAGGAAGACAGTCAAGTTCTTGAACCGTAACTCAACTCTTGCTCTGTGGTAGTGCTCCTTCGTGAGGGACTTACTCGTTTTAGCCTGAATGTTCAATCGTTCCTACCTGCCTGTGTTGAAGTTATCGTCTGGCTGGTGTGCTTGACACCGCCAGAGTGTCACTGGGTGTGACCCCTGTGTAAAGCAGTCCCTGTGCTCCCTTGCGACAAAACTCCAGTGTAGATGTTTTGTGTTTTGGGAAGGAAGCTGTTGTAATTTACTCCTGCAAGAGGGCGCATGATCCATTGGCAAGGAGAACTAGAGTTCTCTCTCTCTCTCTCTTCCTCTACCAACCTCTCTCTCTCTCTCCTCCTCCTTTTTCTTTGTCGAACATTTCCTTTTCGGGAAGAGGAATGTTGCCTAGGAAGACCTTTCGGTACAGTTCCATGGAATTTAATGATCGCTCTTCTTCGGGAAGGAACAATGGATGGTCATTGCCGCTAACTGGTACATTCTGGGTCAGTTTCCGCTCTTGCACTGGTTCTAGGTGAGCGGTCCTTCTGAACCCAACACCTCAAGTGTTTGAGGGTAAGGTTACACATCCTCCTGCTATAAGGGGAGAGGTAATCTTCATATGGTATGTCTCATCGAGAGCAGGACCAGTCTCCTGGTTGTCTCTTCTGGTACTGGGGTGCACCAAATAGAGAGATGGTAGTCACGGATCCTTCCCCCTTGTCTTCCTGTGCTTCCTAGGATCTATCGTCATTTTTCGTGATTGAAAGCAGAGCATTGCCTCACGTGCTTACGAGTACCGGGCTGCGTTCTGTGTTCTTACGAGCACAGAGCATTGCGTCTCGTGCTTACGAATACGGGGCTGTGTTTTGTGTTCTTACGAGAATAGATCCACATTCCCATCAAAGACAATAAGATCATCAATTCTTAAGAAAATGCATAACTGGACTACAACACATACTTCAGCTGATTCGTCCAAAGCTTAAAACGAGAAACTGAAAGATGGACGAGGTCTTTCAGTTGCCGAGATACATCAGGAGAGAGATTTCCTCTATACATGTTCTAACTGTCTGCTTTGTTAGAGCAATTTTTTTTGCTTTCCTTTCGATGCTTTCATCTCCAAGAGGTCTTGCATGTCAGTTGCAAACTGGCAAAAACCTTGTTTGATTCGTTAAATTTTATTGGATATTTTCACTAGTTATTCCTAAACACATATTAAAGAGTACTGTATATAAATTTAGAATTTTATTTAGAAACAATAGAATATTAGAATGTATCATACTAAAGATATAATAGAATTCTTAAATAATGTACAAAAAATAAGTATATTAATCAATCATATTTTATATTTAAAAGTGTGTATAAAACATTTTAGCTCAATTTCAGTGTACAACAGGAAAGGTATTGAAGCAAAACAGGTATTCCAGGATTTTCGTTTAGCAAAGCGTACTCATTATATTTCAGGTCGTAACTTTAAGATTAACCTTAGACTCTTCCAGATCCTGATATGGCAACACTCGTTCATTTTCCCTCTTCTCTTCCAGGTAGTCAACATTAGGTGTCGCAAGACGAAAGGTCAATGTAGACTTAAATGCGTCATGGTCAGTGATGGTGGCGGGGACAAAACCTGTTTTCCCATCAACACTGCGGACATGTTCCTTTTTGAATGTTGCAATGGTGAGGCATATCTCTCTCTCTCTCTCTCTCTCTCTCTCTCTCTCTCTCTCTCTCTCTCTCTCTCTCTCTTTAGCCTTCTACCTGACCCCGTTCTTGCTGCCTTTCTTCCATCTTAACCATCACTCTATTTACAATGTTTTCTCCCAGTGGGACCTTGGCACTGAAGGGCTTTCCTGGCCCCAACATCCAACTCTTATGAATGAGGAATAAATTTTACAAGATATGTTTTTTATATTTGTAGCCATAATTATTATTATTATTATAATCTAAGACAAATAAAACTGTGTTTACATTTATGTAAGTAAATTATTGTAAAAATAAAATTTAGTTTAAAAAGAAATTACAAAATAAGAATCTTTTTAATCGCTTGTTTCTCGAACTAATCGACCTTCGTCTCCCGCAGGTGTTTGACAACTGCGCCGTCACCGTTATGATTTCGGTGGAACCGTTGACGTTTGGACTTAAGATACAGCCGTCCAGGAGGATAAAGATTGACCGAGACCACTCAAGTCACCCCAAGAGGACGCCTTCTTGATCTATCTCTCCATGTTCTCGCCTACTTTCTTGCTTCGAAAATGTTAAGAAGGTGAGTGACGATCCTTGCTCTTCGTAGCTGCTTAGTGTCATCTGTGTACTTTGTAGGGTACACTGTAAGCATTGCTAAATGGTTTCAGGATAAAGATAGACGACGCCTTCTTGATCTATCTCTCCATGTTCTCGCCTACTTTCTTGCTTCGAAAATGTCAAGAAGGTGAGTGACGATCCTTGCTCTTCGTGGCTGCTCAGTATCATCAGTGTACCTCATGAGTTTGCACTGTAAGCATTGCTAAATGGTTTTGACAGATTCTCTTTCTGTCACTTTTTAACTGTCTGCTTTATCTTCAGTCCCAATTCCTACCCTTCATTTTTCTGTCCATCTTCTTCGATGTTTAAACATAAATACAAATTATATTCCTTTATAACTGGTGGCGGGGAAGACCCACTCGCATGTGGGTCAGTTCGACGTTCACTTCAGGTTCGGCTGTTTTAACTAATTTGCTTTTTCTCATTCTAGATAAATGGGAAATACAAAAGAAGTTATTTTCTGGGTAAGCCGAAAATGTGCGATATGTTTTTGTGTAAACCTGCTGTATTAATCTAGTCCTTCTTGTGACTTTTTTGTTTGTATCTCATGATTAAAAACACAAATGTGAAGATAAACAGATCAACTTCAGACTATATAGATTCTCATACAGTTGATGAAGAAGGTTAAGACTTTTTTTATTTATGTCTTAAAATTATGTCTTAAATTAGTGTGTAAGACATCTATGTCTGAAAGGAAAGTTAATACACAGGGGTATATGTAACAGAAGACATCCGGTAATGGTTTGGGTGTATTATCTCAACACCTCGATAGAATACGAGCGCAGACGTCGGTCTCTAAGATAAAGCAGGGTCTATGGGTGATGTGGAAATTCAGTTTTTGAAAATGACATAATAGAGATGGCTGAACGGGTTAACTTCCAATGAATATCTAAATAATAATTATATATATTACAAGAAAAAGAATTCCATTTTGTACAGATTTTCATAGAAGAGACATCAACTATGTTTGAACAATTGACTGGGGAAGGAATACAAGAATGGTTTTAGAGGTATTTAGTGACACCATGACAGCCCCTTGAGGACCAGATTTTCAATTAAAGAGGAACAGAGATTTAGCATTTGAGTAGAATGACTCTCCCACAAGTCATGGACATTCTGACATTGAGATATCAGTTGACGTCCTTGAGGTTTGATGAAACCTGTATTGAGAGAGGGATAGAAGAGCTATTATCTATGTGTCCCTTCCCCGATTGCCATAATTTCATAAATTTTATCCTCGAGATTAGTTCACCAAACTTGTAACTGGGCTCCATAAGGCACTAGAAGAGTTAGAAGACCCAGGCCTACATGGCTTAGGAGTATGAAGTGTGAAGGAGGTGATGAATAGAATAGTAGGGATTTAAAAGCTCAAGATAGAGACGACTGGTGAAATCTAACCGAGGCCCTTTGCGTCAATAGGTGTAGGAGGAGACAATGATGTTGGATACATTTGGAATTAACAAGTATCAAGTCTAAGGACCAAGGAAACTATAGAAAAAAGGCTTGACCAGGAGTGGCAGGTTTAGATAAAATAAGGATGTGGTATTCACTGTCAAATATTGTTATTATTACTAGCTAAGCTACAACCCTAGTTGGAAAAGCAAGATGCTATAAGCCCAGGGGCTCCAATGGGGAAAATAGCCCTGCTAGGAAAGCAAATAAGGAAGTAAGTAAACTAGATGTCTAAATTTATATCTACTCTACAAAGACAGACTCATGTCAGCCTGTTCATTAAGAAATTTTCTGCAAGTTTGAAATTGAGTATCAGTCTCCCTTGGCAGCTTTTTTCCTTCCTGTAGAGATAGGATTTGCAAATTGACACACGAGGACCAAGTATTTACCAAATTCTACAATAGATCAAGACAAAATTGATATGTTTTCATTTATGAGATTCTACTGCTAGAGAGTTATTGGGTCCTTTGACTGACCAGACAGTACTACATTGGATCCCTCTCTTTAGTTATTTCATATTCTTTCCACATTCTCCTCTGTCCTCATGCACCTGACAACACTGAGATTACCAAACAATTCTTCACTCAAGGAGTTAACTACTGCAGTGGCTACTTTTCTCTTGGTAAGGGTAGAAGAGACTTTTTAGCTATGGTAAGCAGATCTTCTAGAAGTTTTTATAGTTTATATATATGTATGATTTAATCTAATGTTACTGTTCTCGAAATATTTTATTTTTATTGTTTATTACCTCTCATATAGTTTATTTCCTTGTTTCCTTTCCTCGCTGGGGTATTTTTCCTTCTTGGAGCCCGTGGGCTTATAGCATCTTGCTTTTCCAACTAGGGTTGTAGCTTAGTAGTAATGATAATAATATGAAACAGATTTATTACCCCAAATGTTATTCTTAATATGGTCTGCATATCTTTCAAATCATTAGAATTCAATCTAAGTTGTGGGCGTTGTATTCATGATACAAAGAAATGAAGTGTACTTTGTAGTAATGCCTTCTGATTGGAGAAGTTAATGCTTATATACAGAAAGTTCATTAATTGTTTTAATATTCCTAGACTTAGAAATAGCTCACTTATTAGATTTCAACTATAAAAATAAAACAAAAGGTTTTCCTGCTCGTCACAATTTGCAAACTAGACCATTGATCCGTTGACTTTATTCACTCCAAAATATGTAAAACAGAGCATTGAGGACTTTGGTTATTATGTAGGCTGCAAGAACATTCTGTAATGATTTTGATATTGAAATAAGTGATTCCCAGAACAGAATCAGCAATGGAGAAATTACAAAAGACATGCCATAAACATTCACCCAATATAAAAGAATTCCTTCACTGACCTAAAATACAGTGAACACTATGGAATGGCAGGTCATTCAAGTACAGTGTAGGAGAATGTGCTTAAGGGCCGCTCATGAATGGCAGAGGCAAGGGACAGTGACATTGCCCTATCAAACGGGACAATGCCCTAGAGAGACCATATGAGCATATGATCAGTGCCCAGGACCCATCTCCATCCAAGCTAGGACCAAGGAGGGCCAAGCAATGGCTGCTGAGGACTTAGCAGATAGACCTAATGGCTCCCCCAAAACCCACATCCTTAGTTCACAAGAATGGTGAGGTTGCAGCGACCAAAGAAACTATCGAGTTTGAGCAGGACTCGAACCCCAGTCTGGCGTTCACCTGTATTGTAGACCGTTGGACCGTCGACTTTACTTACTCCAAAATGTGTAAAACAGAACTTTGGTTATTACATAGGCTATAAAAACATAAATTTACACTTGTATACCTACTAGTACACCTTAATATCAAAATGAATACTCTGTTACACTTGTATACGTATAGAATTTGTCTAAATAATTAGTTGCGATAGTATTGTCCAAGTGTCTCCATCTGCTGGTGGTGAATAAAGACAAAATCGAAAGCAAAACTTTGGAAAAGTGGATGACTTTATCAAGATGCTTTGAAAAGTTCAGAATTACGGTGGAAGACTAAAAGAATGATTAAGATATCATTAAAAATAATATTCTTGTAATGTATTTTGCTTAAAAATAATATTCTTGTAATGTATTTTGCTTTTATAATCTGTGTTGTCTTTAAATATTTTTAAAAATGTGACTAAAGTGTTTTTCTTTTCCAGGTGATCGGCATCAGTACATAGAAGAAGACTTGCCAAGATCACTGAAGAATCTTCTGGTGTAGATAATGACATGAAGAAGCCATAGATAATTACACCTAGAGTACATCAAGAATCCTCGTAGCTACAAGACCTCTCTCGTCTATTACGGAAGTCGCCGGTTTTTACTTTGATAGTTAAAGTATTTTGGTATATATATATGTGCGTGCGTGGTGCAAGATTGTTTGAAAGTACTGTATGCTTCTACAACAATTACTTTTAATAGTTGAAGAATTCACAGGTTCATACATGGAAAGCTGTACGTATGCAGCTCAGTAAATGAGTGTGTGTGTGTATTGCTTGAATCATTCTTCACACTGAATGATATGGACATACATTTATTCATTATCAGCTCCTTGCTTTCCCAGGATCCAAATCTATTATCCTCAACTGTTCCGTCATTATCTTTCAGTAGGATTTTATGTCTCAAGTCCTACTTGAAGGATTTTTACAGGATTTCAAAAATGTCTTCCAACAAGTCTCTTCAAGTCTTTTTCTTGTAATGTCTTAACCATTTAGTTATGGCTCATTTTCCCTTTGCCTACGCATACACCAAACAGCTTGGCCTAATCTTTACACATTCTCCTCTGTCCTCATACACCTGACAACACTGAGATTACCAAACAGTTCTTCTTCACTCAAAGGGTTAACTACTGTACTGTAGTTATTCAGTGGCCGCTTTCCTCTTGGTTTGGATAGAAGAGACTCTTTTAGCTATGGTAAGCAGGTCTTCTAGGACATTCCAAAATCAAACCATTGTTCTCTAGTCTTGAGTAGTGCCATAGCGTCTGTACCATGGTCTTCCACTAATATGGGTTAGAGTTCTTATGATTGAGGGTACACTCAGGCGGATCTAGGAAAATTTGCCGCAAGACAATTTGCCGTATGGATATTTTGACGCTGACATTATGCCACAAAGCGTAAGAGAAGGCAAAAAAACATTGTATATAAATGGCACCTTAATCATTTATATATATATTAATTTGGAATATTTTTATATCTTATTTCATTTGTAGAGCATATTGTTATATTTATTTACTTTGATTTTTAATCATTTGAATACTTATGGATATATATAAGAAAAGAAATGTAGAACATAAAGATTAGAAATAATGAAGGTCTCACACTTTAAGTCAGACATTTTTTAGAATTATAATCTTTATTTCTCAAGACATTGATCTGTTTCGATGGATAACAGATATTTGCAGCCCATTATGGATAACCTCCTTCTCTGTTGTTGATTTAAAGTCCTTTCATACACTTTCCAAAGACTAATAGGAAAAGTGGGCGGATCTTTACATGGACAAGGTCCCCTACCTCTCTTTTGCTCCTATACCCAGTTCTAACAATCGATTTGCACGTCAGAACTGTCTCGGACCTCCACCGGGTATCCTCTGGTTTCGTCCTCACCAGGCATAGTTCACCATCTTTCAGGAACCAAGGGCTTCGCTCCAAGTTCTATAGATGTATCATTGGTGTCTTGAGGAAGTGAAGGAATGAATGATTTGATGTTTCTCTGGAATCCTGACATCGAAGGTCATTGACGTCTTGAGGCAAAATGAATGCGAGTGGCATAAGGAACTCCACTTTTGTGTTGAAATCACAATCGTTTTGATATCAAACCTTAAACCCAGTATCTGTCACCTTTCTGCAAGCATTGTTACAGACATAACTAGAGGGGCAATCAGTAGAGCGCAGACCTCCACCGCAGCAGCTCATTTCTCAGCCTTTTGCTCGACCATAAACCTGACCTTCTAAAACTTAATAATTTCCAGCTTTTTACATAACAGTTACCCCCTACTGGTTTCATTACTCTACGATTAAAATTGTGTCCAGGAAACTATTCACAAAATAACACACAAAACAGAAATTCCTTCCAACTTCGTTTGGCGTAGTTAAAAAAAAAAAAAGCCTGTTACATTTGCGAATTGAAAAAGCTCAGATAAACTAAGAAAACTAGCTGGTTTAAAATCAGTCATTAGATTTTCAGGTTTTAGGGTCTTGAGTAAATCTTCAGTTGTTTGAAAAAACTTATTATAAGATTCTTTTAGTCTTATTCGGGAAGAGACCGTAAATTTGGGGGAGCATACATATCTTATGTTGACATGTAGAATACATAACTGATAGAAGATTTTAGGATAAACAAGTATTTCATTGCATGCCCAATCAACGTTCTATTATCATCCTCCAGCCCACTATCGTAGAAATTTACCCTTTTCTAGAAGCGTAAATTCCTTGAGAATTACATGACCAATTCTTGATCTAGGAATAGGAGGGGTAATTTCTTCCTTTCCTCTCCTTCTAATGTTTTTTGGTAAGCTTGAAGTTGATGGCATGAGAGATTGTCCTTTTCAAATGTATTCAAGTGTATTTTCTATCATATTTTCTAATTCATATTTTACAAATAGATATCACTTCATTACTACCTCCGCCAACAAAGTTGGAAGGAGGTTATGTTTTACCCCATGTTTGTGTGTTTAATAACAGCTTCCTGGCCACAATTTTAATCGTAGAGTAATGAAACTTGCAAGGATTAACTTATGTAAAAAGCTGGAAATTATTAAATTTTGGAAGGTCAAGGTCACGGTCAAGCACAATGTCCGATTCACGTAATCAGCCATAAGTTTGAACATCGTTGTCACAGAGACTTCAAACTTGGTTCATATTTGAGTGTATAAAAATCCACACCAAAAAATACATGTTAAGGTCAAAGGTCAAGGTCAAGAAATAAGGTGCCGCAGCGGAGGTCTGCACTCTACTCAGTGCTCCTCTATTTCAGTACTGTATGCACTCTTGCCTTACAGTTCGTATCAACAATCTGATAAATCTTTCCCTCGTGTTTCTTTAGAGTCATCTATAAGCTTATTACATCTGGTGCTTTCAATGTGTATGGAATCATAACGGTTTAAAATAAAGCTAAATAATAAAGACCTTTTGATCTTTCATTTCTCATTTTAGCAATGACAGAAAACTGCAATTTCCGGCTTTGCGGAAAAATATCCGTACAGCAAATTGTCTTGCGGCGAATTTGTTTACGGCAAATTGTGCGGCTTCCTACTCGGGCCTAGTGTTCTATGTGTGTCCTTATTTCCTTTCCTCACTGGGTTAGTTTCCCCATGAGAACCCAGGGGCTTCGAGCATCTGGATTTCCCAAATGGGGTTATGGCTTAGCTAGTAATAATAGTCATAAAATGATCTTTTGTTCGGAGCAGCAGTCTCGTCCTTCCAAATAACGATATCTTCTAAGGAGTGTCAGTTGATTTTTTAATGAGTTTGAAATCAAATGAGTATAAGAGTTCCACGACATTTTCCTCATTTCATTTGAGTGAAATAAGGGTTTTTTTATTAGAATAAAAACAGGTCTATTTAAGATCCTAAGGAGAGCATTGAATAATGTAAGATATAAGCTAATTGTACAGTTAAGATTGTTCTTGTGATCATGGGAATATTTACACGTACAATTCACGTACAGTAGAATATTATCTTGTTGATCTGAATGAGAGAATCAGTGTCTTGTGTGAAAGGCTTTCGTATAATTTATTTGGTTCATGTTTCATATTTGCATTTTATGAATATTGTTTGTTGAGAAATCATTTTTAAAAAGGTACAGAAATGCCACCGAGCTTATGGATTTTTTATATATAAGGGATAAGGTTTTATTTTGTGTAAAATACATCAGTATATATGAAATCCAAGGAAGCTTAGATATTTTTATATATTATAATGGATAAGGTAATTATTTTGCGTAAAATACTGTAGTGTATATTGGAAATTTGAAATATTTACCATCGATAAGATGCTGAAGTTTATTGAAAAGTCAATTTATTGTTGAATTAGATATAACACACAACTTAGAAGAAGGTTTGGGTCCAATTCATCTTTTAAAGATCAGCTGCTTAGGAATAGTTTCACTTCATTCCATCCATTTTGTCGTTTCTAGAAAGTAAATGTTCATTTCTCATTACTTCTTGGGAAAAGCAACATTCATCGTCATTTTTGTTTACACTCGGACTCTACGTTTCAACTTTGAGAGGTCAGTGAATGTCAAACATTTTGTATGAAAACATTGCTCATATTACACAAACGATTATACATATTGACATCAGGGTTCTCTAGAGAATACTCTGCCTGTATTGGTAGAATTCCATTGTTAATGGTCTTTTTATCATAGTCAAGTTAATGGTGAATATTATAATGGGTACATTAAGAGTTTGTTATCCATTGTAGCCAACTTCTCTTGACCGTTCTAAAAAGCTCGCTGGCATTTTCTGTACATTTAATGTCCTGTATTTTGTATTTCATGTTTAGATTTATTATTAGCAGACAGAACACATTTTAACAAAGCAGAGATTCTATTTTAAACTCACATTTGAATGTTTACCAATCCTGAAACCACATGACGATAGTGAGAAAATTCCAATTGAGAAAGGAGTTAGACAGGGAGACCCCTTCTCGCCTAGATCATTCACAGCATCTCTTAATTGAAAATAAGCAGCAAATACAGATCTGGGGAATTTCTATGTCATGAGAGAGAGAGAGAGAAAGAGAGTGTGTGTGTGTGTGTGTGTGTGTGTGTTGAGGCATAAGTAGTGGCCTGCAAGTGTTGGTACGCGTTAAAGACGTGATTTTCAATGTATAGGTCTTTCCGTACGTGCTGCTTAGCCGGGGTTTGTAAATCTGATGGCAAGGGATAGACTCCCCTTGCGGTGTGTAGGTCTTTGAGTATGTGCTGCTTTGCCGCGGCTTGTAAGTCTGACGGCAGGGGTACACTCCCCCACAATGTAACGTAGGCTTTGTAGATCGCCAGAGGAGGTGCGAGACATGAAAAATTAGACGGACGACCAACCACCTCCTACCATTTGGCTAGTCAAATGTTCAGGCTATTCAGTAGTCAGTCTTGAGTTGTGGGAATGGATAGTTGGATAGTCAAATACCATATGAGATAAGGCTAGTTGTTAGCTAGCCTTACATTAGGGAATAGCTGAACCAGATGGATAGTCGACTACTGTACGAGAGAGAAGTTTTGAAGTATCAATATTAACCAATTTTAATCGAGATAACTTCAAGAGCTACAAATGTGTTCTGCCTGTTAATAATCATCGTAGAATTTTGTATATATAAATATTCTGTATTAATCCCATTACAGCAAATGAGCAAAATCTTTTGAATTCTGTTTAGAAGTCAAATTTTGGTCGGGATTTTCATAGCTGTGAGCCTAAGTTTGACCTCGTAGATCAAGAGAGGACATTCTTCTTCTTCTTCTTGTAGTAGGAAAAGGTGTTTGTTCACACTAAAGCCAAGACTGTTTCTGTGTCCGTTTCGTGAGATTAGGGTGAGAAAACCACAGGTCAAAGTGCCTGTGAAAAAGATAAAGCTTCGGAAATGTTATTCGATAGGTTAAAAAACTTATTTGTTTAATGAGAGACTGAAATTTAAACTTCATTAATTTTTCCAAACGGTACTGATATCAAATAGAGTAGTCTTTTAATCATGAATTTAATATATTTGCCTGATTAGTCTCTGAAATTTAATTATTATAGATCTGTTTGAATTTTTCTAAATATCAAGTGACCTTAAGTTAGTTTTGTCGTATCTTAATTGTTCGAGCAATAGCCTGCGATACTTGGTCTCTTTCGCATGATATATTTAGTCACCCTTCAGGAGGTTAGGACATTGAAGTGATAGATTAAGTGGGACGATGTTTCATTTTTCCATTTACTTTTGAATCAAGATGTTTTTGCTGAGATCAGAAAAACATGTCATGAACTTCAGCTTTAGACAAAAAAGGGAATCTGTAAAGCAGTAGTTTTTCTATCTGATTTTATATTGTTAGATTACTACTTATCTGAATGTTGATTTTCAATTTGTTTTATTTATTTAGCAGTAGAGGATTTACAAAAGTATAAATTTTTCAATAAGTTTATGATAAAATGTTTTTCAGGCAATTTATTTTTGACTGGGTAGCATTAGCTTATGTTATGATCGCTTGATTATTATTACATGAAGACAAACCTTTGTTTACTCCGTTGTTGCTTCTCCATGACCAGAGTTTTAAGGAATTATTAGGATTCTGGCAATATTGTTTGCGTGCCAATATCTCACCCACTTCAAGCGGAAGTATCTATTGCCACAGTTTAATCCTGTTCTTCGTGCTTAACACACTTGTCTGCTCAAACTACTATTCAAATCTTTATGCTTGCATTTGTGTTTTTCTCTCTCAGATATGATGAATACGAATACTTCAAAGTATGTATGAGAGCTGGACCTGGCCTTGAAGGTTCTTCTTGAAGCTCCTCCTTGGAGGTCGACCTACATCCTTTAAGAAATGATGGTTAAGACCAGAAAATTTTGCTATTAATGATGCCTATTTGATCTCCCTCCCGATTTCCGCGTTTAAGGAACTATCTGGTGACGGGGCAGTTTGTTACCCTGTCCAATGCCGGCAGTTTGCCTTTTTCATCCGAGGACTTCTTTTGGAACCCTTTCAAGGACTTCTCCTGGACACCTATTTCTTACGAGGATTTATAGTCGCCTGTCCTCACCCAACTTCCCTGTAAACACAAGTCAAAACAAGAAGGGCATATCTAGAAATACTATCTCCTTCAAAAGGCTCAAGATCTCTCTCTCAAGACAAGAGCCTGGTACATCAGGGATGGAACAAATTGCCACAGAGGCGGTAGAAATGGCCGTAGAGGCATCTGTGATACCTCCACTGGAGTTACCAAAAAGTTCAGGGGAAACTTTCCACTTTCTTAAATGAGTGAGCTTGATAAGGCAACTAGGTGGGTTGGGTGAACCACCAAGGTGCTGTACTATTGACGGGTTCTTCCCAGAGCCGCAGAATACAAGACAACTGCGATGTCCCTCTGTCGAACCAGGCCAAGGGTGAGTTAGAATTATTTAATTGACAGATTTCAAGTACGGAGAATTCCTTAAGGTCAAAGTATGGGTTGATTAATTTGCATTATGCAGGGCTGAATGGCTTTTGATGCGCCAGATGAAATCAAAATCTCCTCCTCTAGCCTTCTCAAAACAAAGATGTAGCCACTCTTACACCAGGCACAAGTAGCGACAGGCTGCCTTGTTTGTCTTCTTATTATTATTGATAGCTAAGCTACAATCCTGGTTGGAAAAAGAGGATGCTATGAGCCTCATCCACCTCGCAAGTCCCTCAAATTCTGTTCTTGGAAAAGCAACAACTGATTAAACACCTATAAATAACTCTGGTTTATATTGTTAGGAAAAATACAAATCATTTTCTAAGAATTTGTATTTTAAAACTATTTTATTATTGTGAATATTACGATGTTTATAAGGCTGTACCGTATAGGATTTTGCTCATTGCTGCAGTGCGAGTTTTGTATCAAAATGTTTTTGTGACTTAATTTGATTATTGTTAAAGAGAACTTTTATGTTGAAGTCAGTTTGTTATGTTTAAAATCTGTCATTTCTTTTGGTATAAGACTGGGTTTCAACATTCTAAGACTGAGAATTATTTCTTATGGACATATCAACAAAGGGAAAGAACTAGGAACGGTAACTAAAGAAAATCGGTAGATATGAGACTAGCAGGACTAAAAAGACCCTGAAGAATATAGACTTTATTCTTTATACGTTAAACTCATTAAGATGTTGCAATGATTTTCATTATGGTTCTCCTACAAGTTAGCAAAGAAAGCTATATTCTAGTTTGGCCTTAGTGAAGCAAGTTAGATACATTTAGTAAATTGTTATACTGACTGGTTAGATGTAGCTATAGTGTACAATCCTTTTCTCAGTTGGGATACCTCAACGTGGTGAAAGGGTTTGTGTATCGCCATGATCAAAGTTTTACTATTCAGGCCCACCCATACTAGGTTGGTTTGCTGTGAGCGATCAGACTAAAGTCTCCACCATCACCAATCCGCAGTGGCCAGCGTGGCGATGGAAATGGCCAAACCCCAGACATGACTAAGGACATGTCTGAGGCTTTTGTCCTGCAGTGGACTAGAAAAGTCTAGGTTTATTTTTATATGTAAATGTATTAGTAATGATTTGCTAGTTAATGAGTATGAAGGTAGATGTACAATGTTGCATTTTTATTCCAAGTTCTGAAAATGTGTTTACAGTAGTAGTTAATTCTTATAGAACAAAAGCAAGATAGAACAATTATAAATGAATTAATTAGATTATGTTATGAATTCTGATATTTCTAGGTCCATTACTAAAGCATAAACATAAAACGAATTAATAAGATTTGAAATTCAGTCAAATGTCTTAATCACGCCTAACACGATTCCAGTCTTATGCCAAACGAAATACCATTTTGTAACTGACATTGCCATTGTATCGAGTCTAAAGTCTGAGTTCTCTTCCAGATGTAGATGTAGATGATTTGGAAAGAAATAAAGGCCAGTGGCCGCACCCCAAGGGGCTGATCTCACGGAACGCGCAAGGCAATACTAAAGACGTCCCTCCCTGGTTGCCAGAGGCCTTGCAGTCGTCAGACTGTGCCGGAGTTACTCCCGTTGCTATTGTGGTATGTGTGTCTCTTCTCTGAATCGGAGAATTGATTATCTAACAACTGTTTTAGTTATTGGGAGAATGCATTCGCTATGTCGTCTTCCATTTGGTTAATATTAACTGAAATTGGTTGTCTCGATTTAGGTAAGAAAGTTAAGTTATAGCTTGAGATTAAGCTGTTGAAGTTTCTATCCTTTATATAAAGCTTACTTAGATATATAATTCTAAAAGGTGTCTTTTTGAATGTCACTGAAATAAAGGTGATCTAAAACTTAAAAAGGATTTGAGGAAAATCTCGAGTCACAATTGTAATTTGACTGACTGTCAGAGTTTCAAATTCCACTAATAACAATGCAAAGTTGTTTTATGAAATTATGACTTGTTAAATAAGTTTATTTATATTTTGTAGACTTTCATCGATCAAAGACCATTTATAACAATGCTAATTAGTATTCTTTTTAATGAATAAAGTCATTAATTCCAAAGTTACATAATAATGGTCTGAAGAAATACGATATGTGGAAATTATGATAAAAACGCAAGTACAGTATTTGTGTCCTTTATCATGGGACAGAAGGTGTCTTCCTTATCAGATATCGTCTAGAGATGATTTCAGTTTTGCCGTATATTCTAATTCCTGTAGTGATGTGTAAAGTAGATTCTAAGTCCAGGTTTTGTGAACATAGTCTTCTGGAAGTAAAAGAATTGGCTGTGGGTTTTCCTCATTGCTTTTAGTATTGAAATACTTGGATAAACTTTATATATTCTGCTATTAAGTGATTTACCAGAATAATAGTGTGTTTCAAATGTGACTTTATTTGTCAGGCAATTGTCTGTGTATTTATAATTAAATAGATTGATTACATATGAATATTTATCTACTTTTTATGAGAAATATCTGTTTATTAAATTTGAATATAAACACTTAGTGTACGCCTGATTAAACGTAAGAATTTTGGAATGTAGAATCACTTTCAGGTGAAAACAAAATAGTTAACTAATTCAATTAAATTATACCGTTGCATCTAAAAGAAACGAAAAATGCAAAGAATGTGAATTTAAATTTGTTAATTCTCAGACATTTTTAATTTACGATTGCGACTTGTCCCACGAAGGACATGGAAGAGTTTTGCACATTTTTCATTACATTTAGGTTTTTGAAAACTTCCGAGAGAGAAGACCGGCATCACCCTATACATGTCCGATACATCGCATGCGTTGTTCCTCTGTGGGCGATCGAGTGAGGGAAAGTGAACAAGCATCTCTGTTGCATCAGTTCATCTTGAGTTGATGCGACAACCTTTTGTAATGTGAAGTTATCTGTACGTGTATTTTGATTCACTGCTAATCTGCATCGAATGGTGATGTGAATGGTCGTTCTGATTCTGAGTAGACTCGTTGGTTTTTGTTCGATTAAGCGAAGCAGAAGTTATAGTCTTGGGAAGAAGCGTGGAGGCTCAATATGACGATGTCTATGTCGTGTATTGGAGTCTTTCTATAGATGAGGAATGATTTTATATGTTGCTAATGTGTAGTTTGAGGGCTTTTCAAAAGCCAGGTTGTGTTTCTTCTTAAAAATGTTCCCGGGAAGTTTTGATTTTTAAACAGTCTGCTTCAGTCATAGAGTTTTTATGTTCTTGTAATGTGGGGAGAATATAATCTTCAATATTTCTTTTTTATTTGGCAGTCATCAATGGATATTTTTGTCCTTTCAAGTTTACTAAGATTGTATAACAGAGTCTGGTGCTTTGGGAAATCGAATTGTTCCGTCGTTCTGCCAAAGGATAAAACATGATGTACTTTGGAATCCGTACATTACGCTAATAATGTTCAAGCTATTTTTTTTTGTTCTCAAGCCATGAACAATTAGAACACAAGAGGTTGATATAGAACAGAAATCAATAACAAAATAATTATCAGACAAGAATTTTATGTTCTTAAAGCTCAAAATTTTTTTAAGAAGAGGAGTTAGAAAAGAACTCAGTTTTCTCATCAGATTGAGGTAGATAAGAGATTGAGAAGTTCATAATAAAGTTTCTTTTTATTTGGTCACTGTCAGTCAGTTTACATTCTTTCATTTTATCGCGCAAGTTATAAGCCTACAAAGAGTGAGCTGGCATGACAGATGTCTATCATATTATGATTATAAAATAGTTTATCAAGATATGTCATCACATTTCTACACTACACTCATATAGGACTTGCACAAGAATTATCTTTTAAACTAATTAGAATAGAATGCGGTAAAATAGGAGGAGTAAGACGGCTAATTTAGAGGAGATAGAAGCAATGACTTCTAGAGAATTATTGGGTCCTTTGACTGGTCAGATAGTACTACATTGGATCCCTTTGCGGCTTCAGCTCATTTTTCTTTGCCTACAATACACTGAAAAATTCTTATTCACTCAAAGGGTTGACTACTGCACTGTCATTGTTTAGTTGCTACTTTCCACTTGGTAAGGGTAGAAGAGACTTTTTAGCTATTGTAAGCAGCTCTTCTAGGAGAAGGATACTCCAAAATCAAACCATTGTTCTCTAGTCTTGGGTAGTGCCATAGCCTCTGTTCTATGTTCTTCCACTGTCTTGGCTTAGAGTTCTCTTGCTTGAGAGTACACTCAGGCACACTATTCTTTCAGTTTCCATATTTCCTGTTCTCACTAGGCTATTTTCTCTGTTGGACCCCATATAGGGATTATAGCATCCTGCTTTTCCAACTAGGGTTGTAGTTTAGCTGGTGATAATAATAGTGATAATAAGATTGTAGAAATTATGCAGTGTTCTGTGTGTAGTATCTGTTGATGAGTTTCGTGTGATAAAGCTGAAGTTCCTTCCCTTTATGGAAGTTCCTTCCCTTTATGGAAGTTCCTTCCCTTTATGGAAGTTCATTGGTGATTAGTTTTCTTACTTGAGAATCAAAACTTAAATTAGAGGATAATTTTAGAGACTATAATGTATGCTGTACTCTATTTCTACTAACCGCCCATGTTCAGGAATTTCGTATCCTCATCTGGCTTTTACAAGTTTCCCTGTGCTTCAGAATCCAAAGCTCTTAAGACAATGTTTCCTGTCCTTATTTCAAAGAATATTTCCTTAGTTTCACAACTTGTGAAATGGTTTTCACGTGTTTTACTTTCCACTAACATCGACATGGAGTTTCATTTCTTACATTGTTTTCCTAAATCTGTTCACTTTTTCAAAGGATTTAGTCATAAATTAACGAAATATTTGTGTCTTTCTGAGTAAGTCTTCTGCCTGTCTTAAATGGATCTATATTTTTCATTTACTTTGGATTTGTTCCAGTTAAGAGAATCTGCTTTTTGCTGAATCATCACTTCTTTCAAACTGATTCGAAAGATTTGCTTGATTAATTTCATTTGCTTATTTTTCTTAGACTTATTCCTCTCTCATCTGGGAGACTTATTTCGGGTTCTCCATCTTAAAAATTCGTTCTTCTCGAAAGGTTTCCTTTTGTCCAACCTTCTTATTGTAATGGATTTATTTTGTGGTTAATCCTCATAAATCCATAATGGATTATATTCTATTTTATGATGAACAAATATTTGGATGCCTCTTGTATTGATAAATCCCTTCTAAATTTCTCTCTTGCAAGATCTAAAAAATTTACCTTATGTTTCTATCAGGAAAATTACCAGTTTTTACGATAAAGTATCATAATATTATCTTTAGATATATTTACTTTTTCTATATTCATATCTTGTATGTCACACTGTTTTAAACTCTTCAAGTGTCGGACGGTTTTTCTCATATCTTTGGAAGATTTTCTTCGTTTCACGTGTCAGTGCGATTAACATTGCCCTACTCTTGTGTGGGACACGAACTCTTGCATTGGCAGCCCGTACGTAGAGTGGCTGTACTTTAAATCGGCAAGATGTTGCAAGAGTTCTTCAATCTAGAATGAGGGACGAAAACAATGCCGAGTGCCAGTGAGAGAATGCTTTTTTACTGGTTTTCTCCCCTTCACTTCAATGGATTTATTATACCCTAGTTTTGCAGAGTTAATTCATAGCTGCTTACAGTACATCAGATTAATATCTAAGTGTTTCTTTTTAGTTATGAACTACAAGTGTAGATTTTATGCTTCTGTATCACTTGGTCAATATTGGAAGAGTCTCTGCCATGCTATGCTTCTGTCTTACAAGACATCATATCTTATAGCTCCAATGTCAAACCCACAGAAGGATGCTGTCCTTTGCCTCTCTGAGGTCTTGACCTGAGCAGTGATGGCCCAGTGGGCACCCTCGTACGATGAGTTATACTGTTTGTAGTGTTGTCCTAAATGGGAATTCAGGGTTGGTGGCTAATCACCATTTGTGTTAGTTATCTCCATCTTTGCCCACTTTCGCCCTTGCTCCGTTCAGGGTTATCCAGTCCTTCCTGGTGAGGGTTGTTTCGCTGGACAGGCCTTTGTTTGGGCTGGGCAACACCTCATTGGATGGCCATTGGTCGCTTCCCACCACTTCTCTAGCCTGTGAGCAGCTGATCGTTTTGGTTCTTGTCCATCCACTGTTGCAAAGCTTTTGTGGGATTTCAGTCATCACCTTCTTCGTGGTGATTGGACACTGGATGCCTGGGGTCATTAATTTGTTTATTCTTTTCAGTTTATGCTAGCATTTCTTATCGGGTGGTAGGATACCGGCTATTTTATGTAAAGATCGTAAAGGGGTTGATTTTACGGAGCTAGTAATAATCCGACAGGATTTACTTAGCTCTGGGTCTACCTTATGCGCATGGCATGATCTTGGCCCACACTTATGCTCAGTACTCCACAGTAGAGTAACAGAGTGGCAGGACTTTTTGTCTCAGAGTCTCAGGGTTTCTTCTTCTGTAGCTGGTGTTGGTGAATTTGCTGAGGAGGCTGTTCCTAGTTGCTACTTTATGTTTGCTATTGTTTGTGTGCTCTTGAAAGGAGAGCATTCTGTCAAGGGTGACACCTAAGAAGACTGGGTAGGTGTGATTGTCCAGTTCTTTCTCAACCCATTTGATCTTTAGCTTTCTGTTTGCCTCCATAGAGGTTAAACTTTTGTCTTCCTTGTAAATGATGAAGAAGACCTTCTATTCAGTCCTACTAATAAGGTTGACTGTGATGTTAACTGCTACATTACTTGCAGTCAGGTTCTTCAATTCTTGGTATTTGTGTATAACAGAGAATAAAGTCTGCTTTAACCTTTTTTGTCAGCTTAGGTGATTGGTGTTTGTGCCTTGAAAAAACATTTTTGTGTTTGTGCAGTGGATAAGGCATGTTGGCTATTCCAAAATTATGCTGTTTACTTTGTTTTCTGTGAATATGCTATTTATTTTCACTTCCATAAATATGGTATACGTTCAGTTTCAAATTGTTGATAAATCATTTCTCCATTGTTTTTGGTGATTACTAATTCAATTGTGGGTTGGCGAAATTGTCTATAGCCATCCAGTTTCCCGTAAAATAGAAAGAAACGAGATTGGTGCAACAGGACGTTGATCACCATTGTAGGGTTGGTGATAATATTGATAACTTTTGTTGATGTTCTACATTTGCCAAGAGGAACCTATCACTGTCTCTTGTTTGCAAGAGTACAGTGAAGCTATTTCCATAGTGAACAAGGTTTTAAAATGGTGTCCATCATCATCATCTCCTCCTACGCCTATTGACGTAAAGGGCCTCGGTTAGATTTTGCCAGTCGTGTCTATGTTCAGCTTTTAATTCAATACTTCAAAACGCATTCTTGTCCGTCTCTACCATCGCATAGTAGTTTGCTTGCTTTGAATCGTTTGACGTTGTCATTTGTCAAATCGGTCAGTGCAGGCCTCAAGCTTTATGGCAAGTGCTTGTCTTTTGTCCTTTGTCGCTTGTGAGTCTGTTTCCTTGCTTGTTCTGCATGATAAGTCTGTAGTACACAACTGTTGTCTTGCTTGTATGAAGTGATGTACTGTGGAGCAGCTGGTCCCCTATTTCTTCTCCATGCATCTTGTATATCTTCATTAGGTTCTGTCAAGGGTGACACTTAGACTCCTCTTAATCAACCTATAAAATTAACGTTAACTTTGAAGTCAGATCTTTCAGTTCTTAGCATTCCTTTATGCCTGAGAATCCAGTCTGCTTTGATCTCTCTCTCTCAGGTTTATTGTCTGTTTGTGCCCTGAATAAAGTATGCATTTATTCATACTATATTCATACACTCTGTGGCATGAAAAAGCTATTCAGTTTCTTTGCTTTGAATATGCTATTCATTTCATGTTCCCTGGATAAGTTATTCAATTTATACGGCTTGAGTATGATAGTAATTTTTTGTTCCTTGAAAATGCTATTCGTTATCTCGTTAATTCGAGGTTCTTCTGTCTTCCTTCTCTATAAAAGACTCTGCCATTATTCTGTTCCCTTGCTACCAGCTGTGTATTTATGTGCGGCCATTCTGTTTCTCGTGAAATGAAATGAAGAGAGACTGTTGTCACCTCTGATCACTTGATCAACTATTTCAGTTGGCATTGGTGAATCATACACCATTGATACCTTTTTTTCTGCTCTTTACATTTACCAAAATAAACTTATTGCTCTGTCTCATTTGGGGAAGTACTGTTCATAGTTATTTGCTATCGAAATCCTTTCTAATGTCATATGAGCTTTGATTGGATGAGGTTTTAGAAGGACGTCCTACTGTGTATAGTAGCTTGCTTCCTTCGAGTCTTTTTGAGTAATCATCTATCAAATTGTTTTGTGAAGACGTCAAGCTTTTTATTAAGTGACAAGTTCCCCTCATTTTCCTTTGGATTTGCCTACAGTTGTCCTCACAATCTTGGCCTGTTTCTAGCGAGTCTGGTTGGAGGTTCGTTGCCCAATACCCATACACCTTTGTGTGTGCTAGATCTGGGGCACACTGAAGTTGTCTTGCTTGTTGAATAAAACCATATATCGCATATTGATTGATCCTCTTTTGTTTTTTCTCTACATTTTATATTTCCTCATTTTACCCTGGTGCAATTTGGCCCAGACTCCTAAATCCAGATCTCATTGGTGCAAGACTGAAGCTTGTTCTTACACCAAGATAGGAGTAAAGGATTTTTCAACCTTGTTATATTCTCGTTGCTTCTACAATGTTGACATCAAATTGATTTGGATGATCTCTGCCTATTTCATCTGCTAGTGGAGACAGGGACTTTGGCATTTCCTCATGAATACAAATGACTTGGACATGACTTAGAAAGGACTTATGATATTACCTTATTGAGAGCCTGAATAGAAATCTGTTATTGAGTCTTGGCACAATTATTACCAATTGATTAGTCGTGTTCGTGGGACTTTATCATCCTCTGGTTAATATCCTCGCCCAAATTGGTTGCCGTTCTTTTTGCACTATTCCTAATATTTTGTCTGTTTAACAAAGTTTGATGAATATTGTAGAAATAGTGGATGATTTGCTTCATTCCTAGAAAGTTTACTCGCACAGATAGAGGATTTTGTCTTGAAATTTGTCCTCCTCCTTGTTTGGAATTTGCCGTTGTGTCTCAGCCAGTTGAAATGAAGATCATTGAAAGATATCCAAACCGATACAATATCAAGGACAATCAGAGATTTCAGACGGCCATTTGTTAAAACCGCATAATTGGAAAGGGACATTATAAATAAATCTCGCCTTTTGGTTAACAGAACAAGCAGGAAATAACTTTATTATGTACAGATAGTTTGATATTACGTAAAGGCCAGGCAGTAATTTGCCCGCCCAGGAAGGTATCCGACTGGTGTCTTATGGTATTTAAGGTTACCTTACTACCATAGACATGTCTCTCAGGGCCTTGCCTGGGCGAGCACGCTGCCTGTGCTATCTCGTCTGTTCGGGGGAATGCAACAATAGTTCGATCCGGCGTCTCGCTGGGGTGAGTTTAGCGGACGTCGGGGCAGTACCCCGGACGGATGTCACCCCCTTTTACAAAGTCTTTCGCCCATCACAGAAGCATCGCGTGTAAACGATGTTTATCGGACATTTCTTTGGTCTTGCTGCTTTCTCGGAAGTTTTCGAAACCTGGTTTAATAAAATGTGCTCGAAACGAAGACTCGTGCGTTCGTTGGCGACTCGTCACATTTAAGTAAATTATAAACATCTGATCATTAATGAAGATTCATTTACATTTTTCAGTTTTTCATAATTCTTCTGATGCTATGATATGAATAATGTAGAATTCAGGTTAACTATTGTGTAATTCAATTGAATAAATTCTTCATTTCACTATTTAATCATTTGACTAAGCACACACTAAGTATTTCATATTCAGGAGGAATTAAACAGGTACATTTCATGAGAAGTAGTGAAACAAATAATTTCTTTGTAATCAAAATATTCATTTGTAAATACATGGAAAAAATGTGTTTGAAGTTTGAGGTCACATTTGTAATACATTCTTAGTTTGGTGAATTAAATTTTAATTGGAATTTATTATTTATACAATTATTTTTCATATGAAAGAAATGTGCAACTTATGGCCAATTCTAATGCTTTTCTTAATATTCTATATTCTGAAACTGGACTTATTTTCTATGATATTGCATTACAGAAATTAGAATAGACAACAAAACTGAAATGACACCCCAAGTGTCTTATAAAGAGTACACCTTCCGATCACATGGTATAGGTACACGGATACTCATCTTGTGTAAACATACTTTCTGCCGACAGTATTCCATCTGACCAGAGATGTAAAATGGAATTAAGTTTGATTTTTTTTAAAAAGGAATATGAAATTGCTTTAGTAAAGATGGTATTTGACTTTGAATGGGTTAAAAATATAAATTTAATATCTTGTCATGATTTTATAAAGCAATTTTGCTTCAGTTTATTAAATGGAACTTTTGAAAATCAGTCGTTTAACCAAACTATAAATGTGACTTTATAATTTTCCCAACTAATTCTGGTTCAAGATGACCTCTTTAATTATGACATTTTAAATCACCTTAAAGAATTAAATCTAAGAACTTTATATAAAGGATAAAATATGGCAGTTTCATCTCAAGTTAAAATAAACTTCTTACTAACTTTGAGAAAACCAATTTCACTTTAACCAAAAATGGAAGACCTCTTAGTGGCAATTCTCCCATTAACCAAGACAGTTGCCGGGTACTCAATTTCCCATTCAGATAAAAGGTACACGACACAATAGTCTCGGTAGTACCTCTGGCATCGTTTGCCTACTGTACGGATTCTCTGACCTGCAGGGCACCAAGGGAAGGTCGCCAAGTGCCTGCAAAGCAGTTCCGTGAGGTCAGCCCCTATTTTGGGGGGGACACTAATGTATATGAAAAAATAAAATTTAAAAAAAATTTATATTTTTATATTTTTGTACTTTAATTAAATAAAAGTAAATCTTGAACTTATGTATTTTATTAGTCCTTGTTTGTTTTAATTACATATTCTTACATAGTAACATCATATTTCATACATCAAGATGCAGCAAGTAAAAGGCATAAAATATTAACCCAAAATATATCTTAAATGAATCATGGTGTAAGTTCATAAAAAATGTATTTTGTAATTAGAGTTTAAATGTTCCTGGATTGTATTGAACATACCACATCATTTTGAGGAGTACTGACGTCATTTAGGTCGATTGTTGGACACTTGTAAGTGAATTCAATTCTCCAAGTCGTTAGAGAAATATACTACTGTATAATACAGTTGTATAGCTTACAGAGGTACTGTATTAATGATACATCAAACTATACATTTCCTTCTGTTTTTCTTTAATTTGTAACAATGTCGGAAACATTGTTATGGCTTAAAGAGAATAAGCAGGAGGAGATGTATAGGTTCATATCAGAAATACAGGACTTCTCACATCTATACAGCTGTTGTATTATACAGTAGTGTATTTATAAAACGCCTCTGAGATGTTAAACCACTTACTAGTGACCAACACTCGACCAAAATGACGACAGTACCCCTCAAAATGATTTGGTATGTTCACCACAATTCAGGAACATTTAAATATGTTACAAAAATACATTTTTATGACCATAAAAGAATCATAATTTAATAGTTTAATAATCAATGCAAAATCATATTAAATTACTATTTCAAATTACAGTTTTGTGAAATTGAAAATTAATGCAAAATCATATTTTGAGAATCTATAATTTGATTCCTTGAAACAATAGAATAAATACGCTGCTCAAAAAACAATAAATTATTTCAATGAAAATTTTGAATATTAATATAAAAAATGAGTCATAAACAAAGTGTTTATATCAAAATGAAAAATATGAATAAAAGTTGCAAAGTAAAATCTACAATTGTTCATTACGTTTGAAACAGGAAAATTATTTAGAAAATACTAAACATTTTTTCAATTTGATAATAGTGACAAATTTAATAGCTAAAAATTCGGTTGAAATGGACAACCTTTGTGGACTTGTCTGTCCGCTATTCCTCACTGGCTTGGAGTTGTCCAAAACTAAAAATTTTATACAAAAATTGTTTTTAAAATAACTTTTACTTCACATATATGAAAATCTTTTTTATCTTCACCTACATTGGCATAAATTCTCCAATCTTCAAATAATTTGTCTACATAACATTGTCCTCTCAGTTATAAAAATAAATAAAATTTGTATTAATTATGACAAACAAAATTTGATATATCTCGTGAAACATTTAGTTATAAGCAGTTTGCACTTACAGGTCTTTAAGCAAATCAATCATTTATTGATTTCCTTTCCTCACTATGCTATTTTTCCCTATTGGAGCCCTTAGGGCTTCTAGCGTCTTGCTTTTCCAACTAGGGTTGTAGCTTGGCTAGTAATAATAATAATCAATGGAACATCTTTGTTTATATATTCTGAAAGTTGAATTTCATGGGATGTGTATACTTCCAGAAGGCTAAATTCACAGCGAGACCTTTGCTCAGACGGTATATATAACATTTAAAATGCTTCCAGAGCTCAAATTACTGGCCGTTCTTTCCTTAAACCTCTACAATGTTTGCGCTTACAAAAGGGTAAATTTAGAAGCTACAAAACCAATTGAAATTAAGTTTGACCACAATTTTCTATGATACTTCTGTAATTACTTAAACTAACATACCTTGGTAATGTATTTTACTAAATATCAAGTTATTTAGAATATTTTACTATCATTATTACATGGACAAAAGTCATGGTATGACAATGGAACAATCTCCAATAGATTTAGTAGATTTGAGAACAAAGCTCTCAGAAGGATATTCGGAGTGAAATGGCAGGACAGGATTAGAAATGAGACTATAAGAGAGATTACTTGAGTGCCATATGTGGATGAGATCATGGCGAGGGGTAGATGGAGATGGTTTGGGTATGCTCTTCGCACTCCCCAAGAGATATTAGTTCACTAAACTTTAAACTGGGCTCCATAAGGCACTAGAAGAGTTGGAAGACCCAGATCTACATGGCTGAAGGACTATGAAGGGTGAAGTATATGAATGGAGAAGTATTGATTTAAAAGCTCCAGATAGAGACAGGAGAAATCTTACTGAGGACGTTTGCGTCAATAGATAGGAGATGATGATGAAGATGAATTCAAACTTTAAGTTACCAACAACTTGAAGTCCAGACAGAATAAGGAACTTGAAAACCAGAATGTTTTAAAAGAGGTTTTTAAGATGAGGAAATTATAACTTATGAGAAAAATCACTTTGGAAATAGGAACCAAATTTGGAAAACAAAAGTCGAAAAAAAGTATATTGGAAATTTTCCTGCTAAATAAAAGCATAGAGATGTAATATTAATGTGTTTTTTAACTAATATTTTCAAATATTTTAAAGGATTGACTTTACAGTATACTTAAAATGGTCAAATAACTAGTTAGTCATTCTTATTTCCTAGTTTCAAAATGCAATTTTATCTATAATTTATCATATGATATTGAAAATTGTCAAATGACTAGTTTATAATTATTTTAAAAAATTATTTTAAAGTAATTTTCTATTAAAAATTAATATATCCCACAGCTAATTTCTTAATGTGAGAGAGAGAGAGAGAGAGAGAGAGAGAGAGAGAGAGAGAGAGAGAGAGAGAGAGTGTGAGTGTGTGTGTCATATACCCTAAACAAGAGGAAAGTAGTCACTGAACAATTACAATACACTAGTTAACCCCGAGAGAGAGAGAGAGAGAGAGAGAGAGAGAGAGAGAGAGAGAGAGAGAGAGAGAGAGAGAGAGAGAGAGAGATATGCTTACCATAGCTGAAGTCTCTCTTCTACCCTTACGAAGAGGAAAGTAGCCACTGAACAATTACAGTGCAGAAGTTAACCCCTTTGAGTAATGAAGAATTGTTTGGTAATTTCAGTGTTGTCAGGTGTAAGAGAACAGAGGAGAATGTGGAAAGAATAGGCCAGACTATACATCTTTAAAACCTGCAAAGTTTTGCTAACGCTAAAACCTTTTTTACGTCCTCATATTCAACAGCATTCAAATTGTTAGTTGCTTGGATTAACCTGTACAAAACATATGGTATCTATCAAAAATCTCTCCAAGTATTACCTGAAATAGATAGGACAGAAATATGCATATTTCTGGCAATAGCTGTGGAGGTTAAAAGTTTTTTTATACTGATAAGTTTAACTACCCTGACCAAAACTATAAGTTCTACACTGCAAGATGGAAATTTACAATTTTCACATATTTTGATCATAATAAAGAACCAAATACTAAGTTACTATCATAATTTAAATATAAAGTTAGAGTCACTTCTCAAGTCCAAATATCTCTCAAGATTTTCTCCTACTCAAAGACAAAATTAAATTGAGATGAAGTACAATAAACAGCCAAAAAATAAGACACTCAAGATGATTCACAATCATTGTGCCATCGTCTTTTGTGCTACAGTAATATACAGAAGTCTTAAGTTCAGGAAATATGAGATCTTGTTACCAAGAAACCAGACAGAACATTGAGAATAGTGAAACACTAAAGATATCTACCTAAGGAAGGGGTCAAACAGTTACAAAAAATAACCTTTTTTTTTAAGTCTTACAAAAACCGAGACACTAAATGGTGACCGATTCAACAATATCTATACATATCTTGAACTTAGTCTATTTAAGAAAGGTGTTAAGTGCTGGGAGACCATTTGCCAAAAGAGCACAGCTGGGGAAAACCTTTCAGTTAAACTGTGAAGTCAAAGCTAGAAGAGGATGGACAGAAAGTGCAAAACCATGAACGGCAGCCAAGATTGGTTTCATATCAAGTAGGGTCTGCGAACTGAATACTCTTTGCTTAACAAACGCAAACTTCCGCATCTCATAAAGTGAAGGTCTTAAACCCAAATATGGAAGAGAACAAGAAAACTTAAGACTGAATTCTTTTAACCGAGGACCCAGTTCTATGCAGGAAAATATTCATTCTTTTGAAATATATATTAAAATCTAAACTGAATTAACTTTAAATACTTATTTGGAATTCGTGGGTTATTCAACTAAAAATGATCTTTGCCAAAATAAGATAAAGAATTTATTTCACAAAAATAAAGTATTTGTAACCTGTTCCCACAGAGAGATGGTACAGGTAAATGGCCTGAGTGTGGAAGCTTTGTCCTTATTCTTCCCAAAGGAATTGTAGAGAGAAATCATAGCCAAATGTGAGGGAGATCTGGGTATAAACTTACATGGATACCAAGAAAGTATTTTAATCATTTGTTTAATAATTAGGTTCATTTTAATGACCCTTCATGGAATGCATGCATTAAATACTAAATTGCTCTGGTAAGTTTAACATAAACCTAATATATATAAAAATATTTTCAAAAGTAATCTCAACTTTAACTCAAATTTGGTATTAATCAAATCTTGTCTGAACAAAGACAGCAACTGACAAGAGAGAAGATAACCAGACTACGTCTAAGAAAATGTCCAGACCTAATTTGATAGACATATGCCACTTACAACCTGAATAACTCGCCACCTTGAACCTATCAACTACATACATATACCAAGGAACTTCCCCCCATTTTGGAGGGTAGCCGACATCAAACAAATGAAACATAAAAGGGGACGTCTCCTCTCTATGTTCCTCCCAGCCTGACAAGGGACTCAACCGAGTTTGGCTGGCACTGCTAGGGTGCCACAGAAAACTTAAAAAGAATATCAACCACTTTAAAATCTCCGCTGATACTAATAATTCTATTATTACTACCATAGCTAAGGATAGTAAAAGACCAAGGGCTCCAATAGGGAAAATAACCCAGTGAGGAAAGGAAATTAGTTTAAAGAAAGAATATTGTGCCCTAGTGTCCCTTCAAGCAAGAGAACTCTAACCCAAGACAGTGGAAGACCATGGTACAGAGGCTTATCGATTAGCAAATACAGATGGCTAATACCACTCTGCTGTTTTGATAACTATTACAGAGTATAAATCTGAGGTTAAACTTCAAGTAGGAGCTGATCTTCTATAATGAGATTTCACACTTGATTCTGATAGAAAACTTTCATCAAAACATTAACCATGACTTACACTACTACAGTTTGTAAGCCTTCTAAAGGTTAAAATAGGAGAGCATTTTCAAAAATAAATCTTTGCAAGTTTAAATACGACACAAAACAGAATTTTAAAAGGACCTTTGATATCTTGACCTTATTGGTTTGAGTTCCAATGCTCTAACTGGAATGAAAGTTTTCAAAGGTTATTCCTCAAAACTACGTTCAAGGGAGGAATGAGAAGAGTATGGGATAACCTCTTCACTCAACAGACTTTTCCTCTCAAGTATTAGACTCTAGTATTAATACTAGAATCTTAATTAAACATGTATGTAATGGTAGAGACATAGAAATGAGAAGAAAACTATCCATTAAGGAAGATGATATGATGGATGCGGGACTACCATGTGGGAGAAGTTTGGGTAGACCAAAATTTGCGATGGATTGACAGTGTGAAGAGACACATGAAGGAGTTGGGACTGAGTGAGGAGGATGCACTGGACTGAAGGAAATAGAAGAAGAGTGTATTGAGGAACCATTATAGTATCCCCAAATAGGAATAAGCTTGTAGAGAAAGTAGAGAAAGGACTTGCTCATTCTTCTGTCTGTAGCTTAAACAAAACAATTTCACCAGACACTGAAGAAACTTTATCCAGAGGATCAAACCAACAGCTCAAATACCTTAGTACAACATCCTGATTTAATCTAATTCGATTTGAAAGTAGAAGTTTTTTCAATAATAAAGGACCTTGCAACATCTGATCACACTTACAAAATCTATTGCAAAACTGAAGTCAAAATAAATGCAACCATAATTTGACTAGAGAAAAACCTCCCTTTAAAACCTATAAAAAAATTCCGAATTTAATACTTTAAATCTTTCTACTTTTAAACTAAGAAAAGTATACAGTTTACAGTATACCGTTGATGTTAAGACCTGTCTTTGTAGCTGCTATAATGGAAAAATATTGTTTTGAAAAAGTCCCATGTGGAAATTCTATTGTCTGAGAGGATTTCCAATTGAGTAACAGAAATGGTTTCCTAACTAAATGAGTCCCAGATATGTCAAACTCTGACAGGGGGCAAACTGGCTCTATAAGAACAATACTTGCATTCACATCCCCAGACTTGATAAGGTGAAAACACTCAATCTTGAAAATCTTACAAGGGAAACTTTATAGAAATTGAAAACTTATGTCAATCACTGGTTAAACCTAAACTCTCCTCATGCAGACACACACCTAAGAACAAGAAAACCATTCGGTTAATGATTCTAATAAGACATCGATTTCCCAGAATGAAAAGAGGGAAAAATGTCCATCTCTTGTTCAAAACAAAAGTTCTAGTTTGGGGAAATATTTCTTGACCTTGTGGCCCCATTTCTCAATACTGTTTATTGCCAAAGGCGTCATGTCGTCAAGAGTGTGTAGCAATGACGTTTACTTTCACTAGATAACCAGACAGAACTGGTGCCTTGAACACAAAGTAACTAAGCAATTTTTGAGCGTTTGCAACTCTACAATCGAGCAATTACCGATAGATGATCTGTCTCCAGAGTAGCTCCCCATTCTACCAGACAGATTCAGAAACTTAGGACTTCCTTACTGAAGTAGATTCTGAAGAAAATCCCTCAAATCTAGAAGTTGCAAATGCTTTTTGATGGATGGAATGAGATAAGAACTAATTTCCCTCTAAAATCTGTCCCGTCCTGTTTGAAGATGAATCTGTAAGGGCAATATTAAGTCGAGCAAATAGGAATTTACTTCTCCTAAGAAGACAGTTCTGGGAACACTCATCTACTTATGGTGGGGGGATTTCTTAAAAGCTTTTTGATCCTAAGTAGAAAGTTCTGAATTCTTCTCTCCCACAGAAAGTCATGGAAAGAAACCCAGGCAATTCTCTTTCCTAAATAAACTGATTAAGACAGAATCAGACAAGAATTCTTGAAATGACCAACATCCCAGACTTGATAACACGTTCAAAAGAACCTACAGGTTTTAAAGGAGGACTTCTCAATTATCTTTAAGAACTGGACAATTGTCTCAAAGAATTCTATCCACTGAGGATTTAACTACTTTGATTGGATAGAATTTAGGCCTCAAGCCAAGCACTAGGGCATCTAAGGCCATTCAACTATGATAGGAATGAATCAACCATATCTGTACACACGCACCTTTAGGTATCATTCGAAACTATAAAACAAATCACATCACTTAGGTATAACATCCAAGTGTGAAATAAGAGGATGTTGAAAAGACTAAATAAATGAAAGGAATTAAAACTTGTGATATAACCCAATATTCAGCAGAATTTTTTTTAAGTTAACAATATTACAATTTTCCCCAAAAATATATCTCTTAAAGGTTTGTCCTGGAGACAATGTGTCCTTTGAAGATTAAAAACTCATACTGGAGTCTTCTCTCTTGCAAAGACTCTAAGAGCTGCACTCACACAAACCAATAAATTCTGCTGGAAATGTATACTTGAGTTACAGTACTCCCTTGATACTAAGTGAACCATGACATGAAAAAAACATCTGACAATGTAATTGGAAACATTACTTCTTACTTAGTTTATTTAATTCCTTATTTCCTTTCCTCACTGGGCTATTTTTCATTGTTGAAGTCCTTGGACTACTAGCATCCTGCTTTTCTAACTGGAGTTGTAGCTTGGCTAATAATAATAATCAAGTTTCCAACCAAACACACGGAAGTGTTCTCCATAGAGAAGTTACAACTTTGAACACAAGAAACGGTCTCCAATCTCCAGAAGATTTTTATACAAAAACTAAACTACCGTCTTGTATATCAACGAGAAAAAGTAACCAGATCTTTTACTCAATAAAAGAGTAGATATTTCACGTAAATTCTTGGTCTTTTACAGATAGCGCTTTTACGATGGAAAGAACTTTGGTGCAATGGACACCTTTGGTTGGAATCTGAAAAGGCGACTTGACACTATCACCAACAGGTCAGTTTGAAGCAGACTCCAAACTTGAAACTGAGATGCAGTTTCTTTTTTAATTAAACAATCAGAATGCAACTCCAAACTCTTAATCGTAAGTGTATGAAAAAAAGAGATTACTGAATTTCTTCTTCTAAATGTAAGGAAAATACCAGAGGAGACTTCAAGCTTGGTTTCTCCTGTTGTTTTATGACCTTTTAATCGACAACAGAAACTTTACCATCACATGATTTCGCATGAGATGGTGCGACGCAAACAGGTGGCCAGGCAAATTCACAACACAAATTGTTGTTATAAGCTAACATGGAAAAATCAGTCAGGAAATGGCCCAAATATTTGTACCTTCATGAAAAAACCACGATATGTAAATACTTTCTTTGAAATGAACAACTCTCCTTCAACAGCTACCGTGCAAATGATTAAATCCTTCTTCAGGTACTTAACAATGCCTTAAGACATGAAGACTTTGGCAGAACAGTTTCATAACCAAATTAACTGTTCTTACAAGGTTTTCTTAAAAGGCCAACTCTGAATTTCTCCTAAAAGACAGGCAAGAAATCTTTAATTATAGGGCAGTTAACATTAATAGACTTGTCCGAATCAGGTAAATATGCCCTGAATAGTAATAAGTAGCATAACCTGTTTAAAAGAATATTCTCATAATGGCATATGAAACACCAAACAATTGAATGATTTCCCAAAAACTTATCTAATTATAAAATTCATAACCAGTGTTTTTCAATAACACCAAATGCTTCTAGATTTTGATTCCCCAAACCTGACCTCACCGGGAAGACGTAGCAATACGAGCTGCTATAAGGCAGGAGCCTGTACCTTGCTTCATCTGAAAACCACGAAACAAGAGGGAGCCGGATAACCTGGCCTCAAATTATTACTTTCCTATATATTTCAGCCAAATACAAATAGGTGGTAGTCAGACAAAAGGCCCAAGACAGTTATTAACATTATTACCTGCTAAGCTACAACGCTAATTGGAAAAGCCGAATGCTAAACCCAGGGGCCCCAACAGGGAAAATAGCTCAGTGAGGAAAGGACATACATACATATACCAAGGCACTTCCCCAATTTTGGGGATAGCCGACATCGAACAACTGAAACAGAAAAGGGGACCTCTACTCTCTACGTTCCTCCCAGCCTGACAAGGGACTCAACCGAGTTCAGCTGGTACTGCTAGGGGTGGCACAGCCTACCCTCCCCCGTTATCCACCACAGATGAAGATTCATAATGATGAATCCCCTGCTGCTCCTACCTTCACGGTCTTCCAAGGCACCGGAGGAAAGGAAACAAAGAAAAATAAAATATTCTTAGAGCAACAAGATTAAAAATGAATATTTCCTATATAAACTATAAATATTTAACAAAACAAGAGGAAGAGAAATAAGATAGAATAACGTACCAGAGTGTACCCTTAAGCAAGAGACAGTGAAAGATCATGGTACAGAGGCTATGGCACTACTCAAGATTAGAGAACAATGGTTGATTCTCCTAGAAGAGCTGCTTACCATTGCTAAAGAATCTCTTCTACCCTTACAAAGAAAAGTGGCAACTGAACAATTAGTGTAAAACGAAGAATTTCATGGTAATCTCAGTGTTGTCAGGTGTATGAGGACAGAAGAGAATGCGTAAAGAATAGGCCAGACTATTCGGTGTGTGTGTGTGTGTGTGTGTAGGCAAAGAGAAAATGCACCATAATCAGAGAGTGAGGGATCCAATGTAGTACTGTCTGGCCAGTCAAAAGATGCCGTAACTCTCTAGTGGTAGTATCTCATCGGGTGGCTGAGTAAATCAACGATTGGACAGGACTGTCCTGAAAACTGTCAACATATTGAATGTGAATCCACTTCTTCCAAAAGGAATTCATAGATTTTGCATTCTTCCCAATATCTTAACAAACAATACACAGCAAACTCAAATGCTTATATGGACAAACTCAACCTCTAATAGACATAGGAAACTCAAATGCTAACACAAGCTGTAGCTAGGAAAGAACACTGTTTTCAACATTCTCCTATTCACCAAAAATTCTAATGTCACATCAATTCCAAAAACCTTCATTAAAAGAAAGGCAAATTTAGGTGAATATATTCATAGACAAACGGACTTTGTTACGAATACAAATGGTTGCGGACACTAACACACAAGACAATTCTGTGAAAGAAATACCTCGAAGAAAAGGGAACAGATCAAAATAAATGGGATAAAAGTTTAACAAGATGCGAAAACCTTCAATACATCATGAATAATGGAACTAATCTTACCCTTTCTGCACTAAAAATTGATAAACAGTTTTGATAAATCTTGTGCAACTCAAATTCACATATTAATGCACACTAGCTGTGAGAGAGATATTGATTCACATAAAGTGATCTAAAGTAACCAAGACAAGACTTATCTATAATATATTATATTATGCCAATACCCTTTGAAAATATGAGAAGATTTATTAACAAGGCAGTTCTGAGAAATGATTTTCTCTCTCTCTCTCTCTCTGGGACATATATCTTGGAATGCTCTCAGATTTACAGAGCAACATTACCATATACCTTGCCGTACCTTTGGTGCTGATATTTTTCACACTATCTACCTTCCTGACGGATTACATTTATTGTTTTGGAAGAGGTGAGGCGAGTTGACCGAGGGCTTCGTAAGACTCTTGGAATTGCCTCAGAGCTTCAAAGAATCTTGAAGTTGACTGAGGGCTTCAATAAGACCTCTAACTGATCTATACTGCATTCAGGCACTTGCAAAGCCTTCTTGAATTCTTCTTGCTGAAGATTGAGTGTTGCATCAATTACTGGTGGAAGAATATCTGCAATAAAAGCGAAAAGTTACATCAAATGATCCAGGCCTTTGTTTCAAGACTTTGTTAATAAAATATTCAAAATAATTACCAGAGGTCTGATAGGAGGAAGAACAGCTTGCTTCGTTAAGTAACAACTCAAATAAGTATGATAGTACTTAAACAAGTAATACAGGTCCTTTTACTGTTTACTATTAAAAGGCCACTTAAGTTTAGCCATTCTTCCCCATACAAAAACAACAGAAATTTATATAAAATAGTCTTGAATATAATATACTTTTGTATATTATTCTTCTCTCTCAAAATGGCCGACAAGATTAGTTCTTCAGATTCAAACCTAAGTTTATATCTTTTGTATATTACAAATAAAAATGTTATTTTTATAATAAAATAAATTTTTGAATATACTTACCCGGTGATTATAATAGCTGCAACTCTGTTGCTCGACAGAAAACTCTAAGGTAAAATTCGCCAGCGATCGCTACACAGGTTGCGGGTGTGCCCAACAGCGCCATCTGTCGTCCAGATACCCAGTACTCAATGTAAACAAAGAACTCAATTTTCTCCTCGTTCCACTGCGTCTCTATTGGGGAGGAAGGGAGGGTCCTTTAATTTATAATCACCGGGTAAGTATATTCAAAAATTTATTTTATTATAAAAATAACATTTTTCAATATTTAACTTAGCCGGTGATTATAATAGCTGATTCACACCCAGGGGGGTGGGTAGAGACCAGCATTATATGTTTACATTATTATGAGCTAAGAATTTTTATTTCACTTTAGAAGTTATCAAAATAACAAAAACAAAATAAATAGGTACCTGGTAAGGAAGTCGACTTGAACAATTACTCTGCGTTTTTAAGTACGTCTTCCTTACAGAGCCTCGCGATCCTCTCAGGATGCTGATCGACCCCTAGGATCTGAAGTATCAAGGGTTGCAACCCATACAACAGGACCTCATCAAAACCCCTAATCTAGGCGCTTCTCAAGAAATGACTTTGACCACCCGCCAAATCAACCAGGATGCGAAAGGCTTCTTAGCCTTCCGGACAACCCAAAAACAACAATAAAAACATTTCAAGAGAAAGATTAAAAAGGTTATGGAATTAGGGAATTGTAGTGGTTGAGCCCTCACCCACTACTGCACTCGCTGCTACGAATGGTCCCAGAGTGTAGCAGTCCTCGTAAAGAGACTGGACATCCTTAAGATGAAAAGACGCGAACACTGACTTGCTTCTCCAATAGGTTGCGTCCATTATACTACGCAGAGATCTATTTTGTTTAAAGGCCACGGAAGTTGCGACAGCTCTAACTTCGTGTGTCCTTACCCTCAGCAAAGCTTCGTCTTCCTCATTCAGATGGGAATGAGCTTCTCGTATTAACAGTCTGATAAAATAGGATAAGGCATTCTTTGACATAGGCAAAGATGGTTTCTTAACTGAACACCATAAAGCTTCAGACAGGCCTCTTAAGGGTTTAGTTCGTTTTAAATAGAACTTAAGAGCTCTGACAGGGCATAAGACTCTTTCTAGTTCATTTCCAACCATATTCGATAAGCTTGGAATATCGAACGATTTTGGCCAAGGTCGAGAAGGCAGCTCGTTTTTGGCTAGAAAACCAAGTTGTAGAGAACATGTAGCCGTTTCAGATGAGAAACCGATGTTCTTGCTGAAGGCATGAATCTCACTGACTCTTTTAGCTGTGGCTAAGCAAACCAGGAAAAGAGTCTTTAAGGTGAGATCTTTCAGGGAGGCTGATTGTAGCGGCTCGAACCTGTCTGACATGAGGAATCTTAGTACCACGTCTAAATTCCAACCAGGTGTAACCAAACGACGCTCCTTCGTGGTCTCAAAAGACTTAAGGAGGTCCTGTAGATCTTTATTGTTGGAAAGATCTAAGCCTCTGTGACGGAAGACTGATGCCAACATGCTTCTGTAACCCTTGATAGTGGGAGCTGAAAGAGATCGTTCTTTCCTCAGATATAAGAGGAAGTCAGCTATTTGAGTTACAGAGGTACTGGTCGAGGATACTGATACTGACTTGCACCAGTTTCGGAAGACTTCCCACTTCGATTGGTAGACTCTAAGGGTGGACGTTCTCCTTGCTCTAGCAATCGCTCTGGCTGCCTCCTTCGAAAAGCCTCTAGCTCTCGAGAGTCTTTCGATAGTCTGAAGGCAGTCAGACGAAGAGCGTGGAGGCCTTGGAGTACCTTCTTTACGTGTGGCTGACGTAGAAGGTCCACCCTTAGGGGAAGTGTTCTGGGAACGTCTACTAGCCATCGAAGTACCTCGGTGAACCATTCTCTCGTGGGCCAGAGGGAAGCAACTAGCGTCAACCTTGTCCCTTCGTGAGAGGCGAACTTCTGCAGTACCTTGTTGACAATCTTGAACGGAGGGAATGCATATAGATCTAGATGAGACCAATCTAGGAGAAAGGCATCTATATGAACTGCTGCTGGGTCCGGGATTGGTGAGCAATATATTGGGAGCCTCTTGGTCATCGAGGTTGCGAAGAGATCTATGGTCGGCTGGCCCCAGGTGGCCCAAAGACTCTTGCATACATCCTTGTGGAGGGTCCATTCTGTTGGAAGAATTTGTCCCTTCCGACTGAGAAAATCTGCCATGACATTCAAGTTGCCTTGGTTGAACCTCGTAACTAGCGATATGTTTAGACCTTTTGACCAGGTGAGGAGGTCCCTTGCGATCTCGTACAGCGTCAGTGAGTGGGTCCCTCCTTGCTTGGAGATGTACGCCAAAGCCGTGGTGTTGTCCGAGTTCACCTCCACCACTTTGCCTTGAAGGAGAGACCTGAAGCTTTTCAAGGCCAGATGTACTGCCAGTAGCTCCTTGCAGTTGATATGCATTGTCCTTTGACTCGAGTTCCATATTCCCGAGCATTCCCGACCGTCTAATGTCGCGCCCCAGCCTACGTCCGATGCGTCCGAGAAGAGAACGTGGTTGGGAGTCTGAACAGCCAGGGGCAGACCCTCTCTGAGGCTGATACTGTCCTTCCACCATGTCAGGCAAGACTTCATCTTCTCGGAAATGGGGATCGAGACCGCTTCTAGCGTCTTGTCCTTTTTTCAGTGAAATGCTAGGTGATATTGAAGAGGACGGAGGTGTAGTCTTCCTAATGCTACGAACTGTTCCAGGGATGATAGCATCCCTATCAGACTCATCCACTTCCTGACTGAACATCGTTCCTTCTTCAGCATGTTCTGGATGCATAACTGGGCTTGGCTTGTTCTGGGGGCCGACGGAAAAGCCCAAAAAGCTAGACTGTGAATCTCCATCCCTAAATACACAATAGTTTGGGATGGGACCACTTGTGACTTTTCCATATTGACAAGGAGACCCAATTCCTTGGTCAGATCTAGAGTCCACTTTAGATCCTTCAGACAGCGACGACTGGAAGAAGCTCTGAGAAGCCAGTCATCCAAATAGAGGGAGGCTCGGATGTCCGCTAAATGAAGGAATTTGGCTACATTCCTCATCAGCCTCGTAAACACAAGAGGAGCTGTGCTTAGGCCAAAGCACAGGGCTTGAAACTGGTAGACAACCTTTTCGAAAACGAATCTCAGAAAAGGTTGGGAGTCCGGGTGGATGGGGACGTGGAAGTAGGCGTCCCTTAGGTCTAACGAGACCATCCAGTCTTCCCTTCTGACCGCTGCTAGAACCGACTTTGTGGTCTCCATGGAGAACGTCTGCTTTGTGACAAAGACGTTCAGCGCACTGACGTCTAGCACCGGCCTCCACCCTCCTGTCTTCTTGGACACCAAGAAGAGACGGTTGTAGAATCCTGGGGTTTGATGGTCCAGGACTTTGACTACCGCTCCCTTCTCTAGTAAGAGAGACACTTCCTGTTTCAATGCCCGTCTCTTGTCTTCCTCTCTGTACCTGGGAGAGAGATCGATGGGGGACGTTGCTAGAGGGGGTTTTCGTACAAACGGGATCTTGTACCCCTCTCTGAGCAACTTCACAGATTGTGCATCTGCGCCTCTCTTTTCCCAGGTCTACCAGAAGTTCTTGAGTCTGGCTCCCACTGCTGTCTGAAGAAGTTGGCAGTCAGACTCTGCCCTTAAAGGACTTGGTTCCTTTCTTCTTTCCACGTCTCCCTTCGGCACGAGCACCTCCTCTGCTGGAGGCTCTGCCACGAAAGGGCGGAATAAAACGGGACGCTGGAGTGTCCCTCCTTGGTCTAGCTGACAAGGTAGGCAAAGGGGTAGCTTTGCGAGCAGAGGACGCAACAAGATCATGAGTATCCTTCTGTATCAAAGCAGCAGCAATCTCCTTAATCAGGTCCTCTGGAAAAAGGCACTTAGAAAGAGGAGCAAACAGAAGTTCGGATCTCTGGCATGGTGTAACTCCAGCTGAAAGGAATGAACACAGGTTTTCACGCTTCTTAAGGACCCTGGACACAAAGGATGCAGCAAGCTCATTAGACCCATCACGTATGGCCTTGTCCATGCAGGATATAATGAGCAAGGAAGTCTCCTTCTCCGTCGGAGAGATCTTTCTGCTTAGAGCTCCTAGACACCAGTCTAAGAAGTTGAATACCTCGAAGGCTCTAAATATCCCTTTCAAAAGGTGGTCCAGGTCCGAAGATGACCAACATATCTTCGAGCGTCTCATGGCTAGGCGGCGGGGAGAGTCTACAAGACTTGAGAAGTCGCCCTGGGCAGAGGCAGGAACTCCCAAGCCGAGAACTTCTCCCGTGGCATACCAGACGCTCGATCTAGAAGAGTCTAGCAGGGGGAAACGTAAAAGCTGTCTTCCCTAAACTCTTTTTGGACTGCAGCCATTCTCCAATTACTCGCAAAGCTCTCTTGGACGAGCGTGCGAGGACGAGTCTAGTAAAGGCAGGAGCAGTTGACGGCATGCCTAACACAAACTCTGACGGAGGCGAACGCGGAGCTACAGACACAAACTGGTCCGGAAACATCTCTTTGAACAGGGCCAAAACTTTCCTAAAGTCCAAAGAGGGTTGTGTAGACTTGGGCTCGTCCAGTTCTGAGTGCGGTTCATCTTCATGTGCAGCACCATCATCATCAGAAAGTCCCTCATCCGATAACTGATGAGGGAACGGCAACGGAGTGGGTAACGGCTGGTTGGCTGAGTCCGGTCGCACGGGTGCATGCGTGACTGAGCCGGACGCAACGTCATGGAACTGTTGCCCAGTCTGTGAGCTGGCAACAACCATAGCAGCGCGGGGACGCACAGCGTCTACTCCAGACTGTCTAGACTGATGTGGGTGCGCAGTGGCAACCACACTGGGTTGCGGAGGTTGACGCACCGCGTCAAAATGAACCTCACGGACGTCAACGGATACCTCCGTGCATCACTGAACGTCAACATGCGGCTGGCAGATCACACTGGAACGCATGGGTGGCGGAACTCTCTCAACTGGAGTGCGTGAGAAGGTTACCTCAGCGTCCCCAGGACGCACAACCGATCGTGTGGGTGGTTGTAGGCAAGGAGCTGCACTAGCTACTGGTGCGGCAGCAACCTTCTCCGCACGAAAGTCCTGCATAAGCGACGTGAGTTGCGACTGCATGTCTTGCAGTAAAGACCACTTAGGGTCTACAGGAGCAGGTGCGGCGACAGACGGTGTAACTGTCTGAAGCGGTACCGCTTTGCCTCTCTTAGGAGGTGAGCAGTCATCGGATGACTGCAGCGAGTCCGAACTGACCCAGTGGCTACAGCTGGGCCGTTGGACTTGCGCGGAAGGGACCGACTTGCCCTTTAACGGTCGTGAGACCTTAGTCCATGGTTTCTTGCGAGAAACCTCTTCCGCAGACGAGGAATAAATGGGCTCTCTCGTCTTTGTTAGGCAGGGGCGATCTTAGGTAGATACGCCCGATACCACGTGTATATTTTTGGAATTCGATAAAATCGAATTCCGAAAGGCCAACGCACTCCTCACATCGATCTTCCAATTGACAGGTTTTATCCCGACAATTGGAACAAACAGTGTGAGGGTCGATAGAGGCCTTCGGAAGATGCCTTGAACATTCCCTAGCATTGCACTTCCTAAATTTTGGGACTTGTGAAGGGTCAGCCATTTTGAATTGGTCAAAGGGGAATTCAAAAACTATCAAAAAGTCATCAACAAAGAATCCGTAATCAAAAAGAGTTCAAGGAATTGCGAAGAAAAAGCCTGCACAGCGAAAGCTCAAAACTAGAATAGTGTACTTCACCAATTAGTTGTGAAAACAAATCCAGTTAGCAACAGCGAATAAGCACGTCTTGTCGGGAGCACGACAGAGAGAAAATTGAGTTCTTTGTTTACATTGAGTACTGGGTATCTGGACGACAGATGGCGCTGTTGGGCACACCCGCAACCTGTGTAGCGATCGCTGGCGAATTTTACCTTAGAGTTTTCTGTCAAGCAACAGAGTTGCAGCTATTATAATCACCGGCTAAGTTAAATATTGAAAATTACTCTGGTGAAAATGAAACTATGAAAGAGTTTTTAAATAAGCCTTCAGTGATATTCTACATATTAATGTACATTTATACAGTATAGCTTTTCTAAAACACAAAATCCTATGTCAGTTCTTAAATCATAAAATGTATCTTAATATATTTTAAGTATTAATAACTGTGAGAGAGGCAAGAGAGCGTGCTAGAAATAGGAATGAATGGCGAGCGATTGTGACGGTTTCGGTAGGCCCTGCTGCTTCCTCCAGATCCTTGGATGACCGCGGAGGTAGCAGCAGTAGGGGATTCAGCGTTATGAAGCTTCATCTGTGGTGGATAATGTGGGAGGGTGGGCTGTGGCACCCTAGCAGTACCAGCCGAACTCGGTTGAGTCCCTTGTCAGGCTGAGAGGAACATAGAGAGGAGACATCCCCTTTTATGTTTTATTTGTTTGATGTCGGCTAACCCACAAATTGGGGGAAGTGCCTTGGTATATGTATGTATTAATAACTTATATAATAAACTGTAAGACATATCTTATGTTAAATGTATTACATTAAATAACATAAAACTGGCCTAAATACTGTCCAATCATTACTAAGTTCAGTTCTCCTCAGGGTGCCTGCCTAACTCGTGCAATTTTGGGGTTCTCAATTCAATTTCCGTTTTGTTCTACATCAATTATGCTGATGAAGAAAAGCTCTTATAAAGAAAAGAAACATTAAAAACATCAAGATGTCTGGATACAAGGCAAAAAAAAAATAAAATAAATAAAATTAAGTAACCCTGACAATAATGAGTAGTTCACAACTACATGATCTATAAGTTTGAACACTAATTCACAACGGAGATTATTATTATTAGCTACAACCCTAGTAGGAAAAAGCAGGATACTATAAGCCCAGGGCACCAACAGGAAATTAGCCCAGTGAAGAAAAAAAGGAAAAATAAAATACTTTAAGAAGTGAATTGGCTTCCTCTTTTTCGTAAAAGTCAAGATAAATTGGCACACATAGTTAATCTAAGTTTTAAATCACATTATTACCCTCACCAAGTAGAACACATCAGTCTAGGGTGGTGAAGAGCAACGAGAGAACTTCTAATTATCTATTGGTAGACATCAATTGGAATTAGCTGAAGTCTACATAGGACCAACCTTCCCCTTTCTCATATATTGCCTGCGAATGAATCTACTCTATAATAACACTAGAAAAGCAATCGGGGTGCAGACCTCCGCCACGGTAGCTTCTTTCTCAAAACCAGCTTGCCTTTCCAAGAATCAATTTAGACTGTAGGCGTATTTGAAGTGTGTGTGAAAACCGTATGTGAACTTGGGGTTGAGGTTAGGGGTAATTCAGCTGACCTTGACCTTTGACCTAGGACTTTCAAAATTAGATCAATTCAACGTCTCGATATAAAAATGAATCCGTAAAAGTTGTTCACAGACAAACGGACCAAAAGGGACAGAAACATAACCTCCTCCCAACTTCAATGGCAGAGGTACAAATGCAGGGCCGATCACAGCCAAATTCTAACTACTTCTAAGTCAGCCCATTTCTGAAATATCCCGTAATTTTCATAAAAATTCACATGTAACTTTTTGAGTTACGCTGGTGACAGACAGAGCTATGAACATAACATTTTTTATTTGAAATTAAAAATCTATTTCTCGACTTTTGAAGCTAAACGTTGTAGGCATGCGAGTTAGGTTCAGCTCATTTTACAATAAAATTTAACAATCGACATATAAGACAGATTCTTGGAATCTATTTGCTCGTAAGCTAAGATTGAGGAAATATCACAAGTTATCAAATAATATAAATGATCCAGAGAGTTATTTTCTAGACCTATTAACCGAGAGACAAACCTTTATATGGCTGTAGAAACCGTTAGAACAGGGAGTGCGCTATCCCGATGGGGGAGCTGAAGGGTGAGGCTCGGAGAGAGAGAAATAGACCCTTCTCCCAACGGAGACTTATTACAGGTCGCCTACATTGCCTCTGTCCTTGACTCATCCTGCCTTGTGCATCACCTGCAAATTGAAAATAATATATAATGAATTGCAATTTTGATTTATTACTGATATAAAATAAGTATACTGGTGTCACCTAAACCTGGATTAAAAAATATACATAAAGAATCCAGAAAATCACTAATATTAACCATAAGAGAATCGGCAAATACATTTTATATATGAACAAATTTACTTCAGTTTACATGTCAGTTTTGCCAACTTACAAAATTAAGTTATACGTACAAATATAAAAACATAAAAATTTATTCAACTTTTAGTGTTGCTTTTAAAACGAGGAGCATTCGGTAAAGTGCAGACCTCCGCTGCGGAACCTTATTTCTCGACCTTGACCTTTGACCTTAACGAGCATTAATTGGCATGGATTTCAATACACTCAAATGTGAACCAAGTTTGAAGTCTCTCTGACAAAGATGTCCAAACTTGTGAAAGATTACGTGAATTGGACATTTTGCTCAACCGTGACCTTGACCTTGACCTTTCAAAATTTAATCACTTCCAGCTATTTACATAACAGTTAATCCCTGCCAGTTTCATTACTCTATGATTAAAATTGTGGCCAGGAAGCTGTTCACAAACAAACATAACCTCCTTCCAAGATTGGTGGCGGAGGTAAATATAAAAATGACATATTGGAAAAATTTATTAAACTTTAAACGTTGCTTTTTAAAATTACAAAGCCTAATTGTCTAACGACTATTGAGTCTTAGCTTACAATGCACCAAATCATTAAAATATTGCATTAAAACTCGCACAACAGTATTAATGAATAAAAATCCCTTCTGGCCTGGTTTTATAGACTCCTGGATGCAGATAACTATTAACAAATAATTAATACTTACTAATGTACTTTTCCCATTTTAAAAAATGCTATTTTTACAGATTATAATACATCAGATCTAAATCCTTCTAAAAAAAACATTTCGCATTTGCGAATGTTCAATTTGCCTAACTAGGAAAAACTGTTAGATTACAATCAAAGTTCTTATATACATAAAACACTTTGGTATATTTCTATGTCTTTTTACCCGTCTGGTTTCATTTCATAAAACGTAATAGACTTTTAAACTTGAAATGTAGAATGAATTATATCACAAGTAATTTGTATTTTCCCTAAATTTACAAAGTAACGTTCTTTAGTAAGAATATGTCTACAGCTTCGACTGAACTTCAGCTGTCAATATATGAGATGTCCTTAGTTACTGGCCCATATTAAGCTTGAGATTCAAGCTTTAATCTTAAGCTTAAGGCTTTCATTTAAGGCTTGCAGTTGAAGAGGGAAATGGACCTCAAAACTCAGGTTTGAATAATTATGAAAAATGTTATTTTTATTAGTAAAATAAATTTTTGAATATACTTACCCGATAATCATGTAGCTGTCAACTCCGTTGCCCGACAGAATTCTATGGAGGGATACGCCAGCTATCACAATACTAGAAGGGGGTGTACTTACCAGCGCCACCTGTGGCCAGGTACTCAAGTACTTCTTGTTGACACCTCCTCAATTATTCCTCGGTCCACTGGTTCTCTCTGGGGAGGAAGGGAGGGTCGATTAAATCATGATTATCGGGTAAGTATATTCAAAAATTTATTTTACTAATAAAAATAACATTTTTCAATATTAAACTTACCCGATAATCATGTAGCTGATTCACACCCAGGGAGGTGGGTGAAAACCAGTGTACAAGATTAAAGGATAGCTAAGTATCCCATATTTCATATAACAGTTATCTCAAATAACAATGAAATAATAAGTACCTGGTAAGGAAGTCGAATTGAACCGTTACTCTGCCTCTTTTTTAAAGTTTGTCTTCCTTACTGAGCGCAGCGTTCCTCTTGGAGGCTGAATCAACCCAAAGGTGCCAAAGTACACGGGGTTGCAACCCCTACTAAAGGACCTCTACCAAACCTTTAACCCAGGCGCTTCTCAAGAATGAATAGACCACCCGCCAAATCAAAAGGATGCGGAAGGCTTCTTAGCCAACCGTAACAACCATAAAAACAACAATAAAAGCATTCAAGAGAAAGGTTAAAAAAGGATATGGGATTAAGGGAATGTAGTGGCTGAGCCCTCACCTACTACTGCACTCGCTGCTACGAATGGTCCCAGGGTGTAGCAGTTCTCGTAAAGAGACTGGACATCTTTCAGATAAAATGATGCAAACACTGACTTGCTCCTCCAATAGGTTGCATCCATTATGCTCTGCAGAGAACGGTTTTTATTAAAGGCCATCGAAGTAGCTACGGCTCTTACTTCGTGAGTCCTTACCTTCAGCAATGCAAGGTCTTCCTCCTTTAAGTGAGAATGTGCTTCTCTGATCAGAAGCCTTATATAATACGAAACCCCATTCTTGGACATGGGCCTCGAAGGTTTCTTGATGGCACACCATAAAGCTTCTGACTGTCCTCGAATAGGCTTAGACCTCTTAAGGTAATATTTGAGAGCTCTGACAGGGCAAAGAACTCTCTCTAGTTCGTTACCTACCATGTTGGAGAGGCTAGGTATTTCAAACGATCTAGGCCAAGGACGTGAAGGAAGTTCGTTCTTTGCTAGGAATCCAAGCTGAAAAGAACATGTTGCAGATTCGGTTGTGAAACCAATGTTCTTGCTGAAGGCATGAACCTCACTGACTCTCTTAGCTGTTGCAAGGCAGACGAGAAAAAGTGTCTTGAGGGTAAGGTCCTTGAAGGAAGCTGACTGGAGAGGTTCGAACCTAGATGACATAAGGAACCTTAAGACTACGTCTAGATTCCAGCCTGGAGTGGAAAGACGACGTTCTTTAGACGTCTCAAAAGACTTAAGAATGTCTTGAAGGTCCTTGTTGGAAGACAGGTCCAAACCTCTGTGGCGGAGAACTGAAGCCAACATACTCCTATATCCTTTAATCGTAGGAGCTGAAAGGGATCTCTCATTCCTAAGATGTAGAAGGAAGTCAGCTATTTGGGTCACAGAGGTATTGGTAGAGGATATTGAATTGGCTCTACACCAGCTTCGGAAGACCTCCCACTTAGACTGGTAGACTCTACGAGTGGAAACTCTTCTTGCTCTGGCAATCGCACTGGCTGCCTCCTTCGAAAAGCCTCTAGCTCTAGCGAATCTTTCGACAGTCTGAAGGCAGTCAGCCGAAGAGCGTGGAGGTTTGGGTGCAACCTGTCTACGTGAGGTTGACGTAGGAGGTCCACTCTTAGAGGTAGAGTCCTGGGGATGTCGACTAGCCATTGAAGTACCTCTGTGAACCATTCTCTTGCCGGCCAAAGGGGAGCAACCAGCGTCAGCCGTGTCCCTTCGTGCGAGACGAATTTCTGCAGAACTTTGTTTATTATCTTGAACGGTGGGAATGCGTACAGGTCGAGATGGGACCAGTTCAGTAGAAAAGCATCCACATGAACTGCTGCAGGGTCTGGAACAGGGGAACAGTACAGCGGAAGTCTCTTGGTTATGGAGGTGGCAAACAGATCTATGGTAGGTTGACCCCACAAGGTCCAAAGTCTGTTGCACACACTCTTGTGGAGGGTCCATTCCGTGGGAATGACCTGATTCCTTCTGCTTAGGCGATCTGCTGAGACGTTCATATCGCCCTGAATGAACCTCGTGACCAGAGGGAGGTTTAGACCTCTTGACCAAATGAGGAGGTCCCTTGCGATCTCGTATAGGCTCCTCGAATGGGTCCCTCCTTGCTTGGAGATGTAAGCCAAGGCTGTGGTATTGTCCGAGTTCACCTCCACCACTTTGCCTAGCAGGAGGGACTTGAAGTTCAACAGGGCTAGATGAACCGCTAGCAGCTCCTTGCAGTTGATGTGGAGTAATCCTTGTTCCTCGTTCCACGTTCCCGAGCATTCCCGTCCGTCCAAGGTTGCACCCCAGCCCGAGTCTGATGCATCTGAGAAGAGATGAAGATTGGGGGTCTGAATGGCCAACGATAGACCCTCCCTGAGAAGGAGGTTGTGCTTCCACCACAGGAGAGTGGTCTTCATCTCTTGGTTGATAGGGATAGAGACTGCTTCGAGAGTCGAACCCTTGTCCCAATGAGCTGCAAGATGGAATTGAAGAGGGCGGAGGTGGAGTCTCCCTAGCTCGACAAACAGGGCCAGTGATGAGAGGGTCCCTGTTAGGCTCATCCACTGTCTCACTGAGCAACTGCTCCTCTTCAGCATGCTCATGATGCACTCTAGGGCTTGGCTTATCCTGGGGGCCGATGGAAAAGCCCGAAAATCCTGACTCCGAATCTCCATTCCCAGGTACACAATGGATTGGGAGGGAATGAGTTGAGACTTCTCTATGTTGACTAATAGACCCAGGTCTCTGATTAAGTCTAAAGTCCAATTGAGATTCTCCAGACAACGACGACTCGTGGAGGCTCTCAACAGCCAGTCGTCTAAGTAGAGGGAGGCTCTGATGTTCGACAAGTGTAGGAATTTTGCTATATTCCTCATCAGATGAGTAAAGACCATAGGAGCTGTGCTTAGGCCAAAACACAGGGCTTGGAACTGGTAGACAACCTTTCCAAAAACGAATCTCAGGAAAGGTTGGGAGTCTGGATGAATAGGAACGTGAAAGTATGCATCTTTCAAGTCCAACGAGACCATCCAGTCCTCCTGTCTGACCGCTGCTAAGACCGACTTCGTCGTCTCCATCGTGAACGTCTGCTTGGTGACATACGCGTTGAGAGCGCTGACGTCCAGCACCGGTCTCCAACCTCCTGTCTTCTTGGCCACAAGAAAGAGACGGTTGTAGAAGCCCGGGGATTGATGGTCCCGGACTATAACCACTGCCTTCTTCTGCACAAGTAGCGACACCTCCTGGTGCAATGCTAGCCTCTTGTCCTCTTCTTTGTAGTTGGGAGAGAGGTTGATGGGCGATGTGGTCAGAGGTGGTTTGAGGCAGAATGGAATCCTGTAACCGTTCCTCAGCCAACTGACAGACTGGGCGTCTGCACCTCTCTTCTCCCAGGCTCGCCAGAAGATCTTGAGTCTGGCTCCTACTGCTGTCTGGAGATGCGGAGAGTCAGTTTTTTCCTTTAGATGTCCTGGATCCTTTCCTAGACTTGCTCCTGTGAGAGTCTGGACGGGAGCTTCCCCGGCTGGGGGCTCTACCACGAAAGGGCGGTATGAACCTCGTAGCAGGGGTATCAGCCACTGGGGAGCGATAAGTCTTGGGGACAGAGGTAGCAACCTTAGACTTACGAGCCGATGAGGCTACAAGATCGTGTGTATCCTTTTGTATCAGGGCAGCAGACAAGTCCTTAACCAGCTCTTCGGGGAAGAGGAACTTCGAGAGCGGAGCAAAAAGGAGTTGTGACCGTTGGCAAGGTGTAATGCTGGCGGAAAGGAAGGTACACAGTTGTTCCCTTTTCTTCAAAACCCCTGATACAAACATCGACGCAAGCTCACCAGATCCATCCCTAATGGCCTTATCCATGCAGGACATTAAAAGCATGGCAGAATCTTTGTCCGCAGGAGAGGTCTTCTTGCTGAGGGCCCCCAGGCACCAGTCTAGAAAGTTGAACATTTCAAATGCTCTAAACATTCCTTTCAGTAAGTGATCCAGGTCTGAGAAGGTCCAACAAACCTTAGAGCGCCTCATTGCAGTTCTCCGAGGCGAGTCTACCAGACTTGAGAAGTCAGCCTGGGCAGAGGCAGGTACTCCCAAGCCTGGTGCTTCTCCTGTGGCATACCAAACGCTCGCTTTCGAAGTGAGCTTCGTTGGAGGGAACATGAAAGAGGTCTTGCCAAGGTGTTGCTTAGACTGCAGCCATTCTCCTAAGATCCTTAAAGCCCTCTTAGAGGACCTAGCTAGGACTAGCTTAGTATATGTGGACTTAGCTTGTTGTATGCCCAGCGAAAACTCAGATGGCGGAGAGCGGGGAATAGCAGAGACAAAGTGGTCTGGGTAAACCTCCCTAAGTAGAGCCAAGACCTTGCGAAAGTCAATAGACTGTGGAGAAAGCTTGGATTCATCCACGTCTGATGAGGGATCCAGGTGTGCCTCCTCATCATCCGAAGCCTCATCACCAGAGTGTAGCGAAGAGATCGGACAAGAATGCTGAACTGCAGAGTCAGAACGAGTAGGAACAATAATAGTGGTTTCCTCTTCAAGTAACTGTTGAGGGAAAACCTGAGGCTCAGACTGCAAAGGCTGAATAACAGACGAAGCAGAAGGTAGGCGCATGGGTGGAGGAGGCTGACTCCTAGCATGAGAGGTTGAACCCAAGGATTGCGCTTGCTGAGCGGTGGGCGGAAGCGGAGTAGCAAGTTCCTGTTCCTGTGGTATGAGCGGAGCATGATGAGGTTGAGGCTGCGCAGAACAAGGTAAATGTCTCGCAAGCTGAGGCTCCTGAGGCGCAAGTCCAGGGTGTAGAGGAGCTTGCCTTGAGGAGGGTTGAGCTCGCTGCAGCGAGAGCTGAGGAGACTGACTCATGGACGGGAGAGGTTGTTGTACCTCAACCGAGAGTTGCACCACTGGTGGAGCAGCAAGGGGAGGCGGAGGAAGAGTGGTATAATCCTCCTGATCCCAAAGTAAAGGTTGCCTTAAAGAAGGCGGAGGCTGAACACCACTGGGAACAGCGAACTCAGAATGTGGCTCAACATCGTACGCCTGGCAGGTGGTGCTGCGATCAGGCGGAGCGAGCGCAGGCGGAGCGAGCGCTGGCGGAGCGAGAGCAGGCGGAGGGAGTGAAGGCGGAGGCGGAGGTGCAACACTCTCAGCCCGACACTCACGCATCAAGTCCGAAAGCTGTGCTTGCATGGACTGAAGAAGAGTCCACTTGGGATCGGCAGAAACGACAGTAGACTGAGGTAAAGCCTTAACAGTCGAGCTCTGTTGTGGCAGAACCTTACTCCTCTTGGGCGGAGTACAGTCGACAGATGACTGAGGCGAGTCAGAGCTGAGCCAATGACTGCAACCTGGCTGAGCACTCGCGGACTGGACTCTGCGTTTAAGTGGTCTCGAGACCTGAGACCAACGTTTCTTCCCTGACAGTTGATCAGCGGACGAGATAAAGACGGGCTCAATCGTCTGCAGGTGGGAGTGACGGTCTTTGGAAGACACGCCCGCAACCACCGAGGATACTTCTGTGCGCCTAACAAGGCCTGCCGAACCCTTATGCCCTTCGACATTGCTTCTCCCCTGGGCTTGGGAGCTTGCAAGAGGTCCCGGACTGGGAGGACGACTGGCTCGCACAGAAATATCCTCACGCACCACACTGGCACTAACACTAGCACTTGGCACTGCACTGACACTAGCACTCGTCACAGCACTGGCACTAACTCCACCCACTGCACTCTTGACCTTAAGTTCTTTAACTTCGGCCATCAGAGACTTATGGTCACTTACCACTGACTCTACTTTATCGCCTAAGGCCTGAATAGCACGCAAAACAACAGACATATCAGGCGGAGGGCAAACAGTAGGTTCGGGGGTAGCCACTACAGGGGTAGGAAAAGGTAGGGGATCATGAGGTGAGGAAAACAGTGAAGAGTGAGAAGAACTCCTCCTAACTCTACCTCTCTCTAACTTAGTTGAATATTTCAAAAGACGGACAAATTCCAATTCCGAAAGTCCAGCGCATTCCTCACATCGATTTTCTAACTGACAGGGCCTGTCCCTACAGTCAGAACAAGCGGTGTGAGGATCTACCGAGGCCTTCGGAATACGCCTATTGCAAGACCTACATCGTCTATGGGAGGGGGCTTGCGAAATGTCAGACATCTTGAATCCAAAGAGTTAGCCAAAGGGGGTTCCAAAATCAAGCAAAAGATCGTTAACCGTTAATCAGGACTATATAAAAGCTATCTAGCTAATATAAGAAGGTTTCCAGTAAAGCGACAGCCGTTAATCTGAGAGAATACTTCACCAATTAGCCGTGAAAAAACTCGAAGACCATAAGCGTATCCCAGAACGTCTTGCCGGAAGCACGACAGAGGAATAATTGAGGAGGTGTCAACAAGAAGTACTTGAGTACCTGGCCACAGGTGGCGCTGGTAAGTACACCCCCTTCTAGTATTGTGATAGCTGGCGTATCCCTCCATAGAATTCTGTCGGGCAACGGAGTTGACAGCTACATGATTATCGGGTAAGTTTAATATTGAAAATTACAAATTACTTTTAAAATTTGAGATTTATTCCTCCGCTAATATCAAACCCCGTTCTTTAATCGGAGACTTATTAACCTTAGGTAGGAGAAATTTCCTCCGACCATACTGGATGGTTTATAATCAAGGATGTGAATAGTCTCGGACATGATAAACGAGATGGAGAACTTTTGGCGTTCTTATACCCCATACTGAGAGTCCTACGCTACTCCTCCCATGAAGCCATACAAACATATTGTCAAGTCTCGAGACTCTTCGACAGATTTGCCATCCTGTTTCTGTTTCCTTCTACCTCCTCTATGGAAGGAGTGCTGTGAAGAAACTGGTAATGGAATCAGGTGAATGAGTTCCCTGGTGATTCAAATGTGATGAACGCTAGAGGTAAGAGTGTACGCTCTAATCCATGTTCCAGATCTTGCGGTTCTCCACCGACAGGTTTCGCGTCTCAGTAAGCGATTGTAATGTGGTTCCCCATCATGATAACCTTCTATAAGGTTCCTGATAGCAGTAACTAACTTGGGTAACAGTGTAACTTTTGCAATAGCAGCGGATAGCCGATGCAAAGAGAAAATGCTGATCAAGAAAAGCAAGGGAAACTTGTCTTGTAAGGAGCAAACAGAATCAGAATCTTGCCCTAAAGATGAAACACAAAATTGAAGGGCATACGGCTGACTTGCGCTAGTGCCGCTAACATCTCGTAACCTGTACACACAACGAGAATGATCCCAGATTGTTTTCTCTCTCCCAAAAGTTGGAGTCATTGTGCAAGAAAGGAAGAGAATGGAACAGTCCTTGTCCCTACTGGTAGTGTGCTAACTCCCCTTTGTGACATAGAACACAGGGAGTAAGTAGGTGTATCTCATACCTACATGTACAATATAGTATTTTCAAGGTAAATATGTTCTCGGTGCGTGTTCTCTCGCCTTGAGAAGCCACATGGAGTGCAAATAGATGGGCGTTCACATGCTAAGTGGAGAGCAATAGTCAAAATCAGCACCACGTGCACCCGGTGAATAGCAAATGCGAACGGAAGAGTGCACAACAAGGAGAATACTATATTCAAAGTTCTTAGAACGCACACTAAACGTATAGTGCGCGCATCCAGGTGAGTATACACTCACGGGAGAATGTTTGGGAACAGGTGATTACCCAAAGTGCGAGCAGGCTTAAGTGATGCGTAGTTTTATGTCCTATGACAATTTTTCTCAGAAGGTAGAATTACGAGAACTCTGAGAGATACTCCAATCTGCCCAAGAATCTTTGCCAACCGCTATCCCTACCTCGAACCTCCAACACATCTATTTCTCAAGGAAACAACAGTGGGGCATTAGGTAAAAAAAATAGCTCTATGGAAGGGGTACCAGTTTACAAAATGGCTAATTTCAGCCAGTCATAAAAAACCTTGTGCATCAGACGAGTGTGTCCAATAGGTAGCCGACAAAACAAATCGGTTGCAGCTTCATTTACCTCTCTCTCTCTGCCTCTTCATTTATGAACAGATTTGTCGGTGCCCCGCAAAACTTAACTTGTATACCTGCTAGAACCCAGCATAATTGAACTGCTATACCTCTCAGCCCAATAATAATGAGCACTCTAAAATCTTAAAAACTCAAGGGTTACAAGAATTAAAACCTTTGAAGTTTCGTAGGAGACTCCTTACGTCACAAAATATTGTAAAATTAGCCCCACTTCCTATAAGGTTATTTATGTCCATAGGAGTCAGGATGCCATTAAGTTCGGTGGTAAATATAGACAAATTTGGAGCCTTTAAACCAAAATAAAGTTTCTATTAGCAGGTTAAATATACAATACAGTAAGATGTACAAAGTTTTTTCATCTTTAATTTATTTAATTATCATTATCATTACTTGCTAAGCTACAACCCTAGTTGGAAACACAGGATGCTACAAGACCAAGGGCCCCAATAGGGAACAAAAGCCTAGTGAGGAAGGAAGGAAGAAGATATCAAAAGAAGAATTGGTATTGCAAAGAATGTAACCATCGTACTAAGCCATGTGTGGAAAGACAGACATATCACTCTAAACACAAAGAAGCGGCTTCTCAAATCACTTGTTTTCCCCATCGCATCATACGGCTCAGAATGCTGGGTTTTAAAAGCTACAGATCAGAAAAGATTAGAAAGTTTTGAACTATGGTGTTACAGAAGAGTCCTTAGGATAAGCTGGATTGAGAAAAAGACTAACGTGGAAGTTCTACAAAAGATCAATATCGAAAAAAGATTACTTGACATTTTGGATGAAAGAAGACTAACTTTTATTAGATACCAGGTTCGGAAACACAATACTCTGGAAAGAACGCTACTAATTGGATCAGTCTATGGTACAAGAACGAGAGGAAGGCCTAATACTAGATTGAGTGACAATATCAAGATGTGCGGGCTAACGATGGTGGAGTTGGAAAGGAAGGCTCAAGACTGGAATGAATCGAGATGTTTTGTGCAGAGGGCCACGGCTGTTCGACATCGAACACCCAGTACTTGAACAATTCTGTATAGAGTTTTAAGAACAATAATGACATTATAAGAGATATACTAACCATTATCTGCGAGAAATAATAAAAATAGGCAGTGCCCCTGACAACAAAGTGTATGGATTAGTAAGATTCCCTTGCCGTTAGACAGTAACAGACGACACGTCATTATATAGTTTGACAGCTGAGTTCACGCTATGAAAAAACATTGCCTTTTTATATCTGTAGGAACAAATATATATTAATCATGTTTAACTCAGCCAGGCAGATTTTTCCCAATAGTTATTGAAAACTCTAAGAAAAGTATTTTGTGCCTAGTTTTGCTAGCAGTACCAGCCGAATTTGGTCGAGTCCCTCGTCAGGCTGGGAGGAGCGTAGAGAGGAAACGTCCCTTTTTTTTTTCATTTGTTAGATGTCAGCTACCCCCCAAGATTGGAGAAGTGCCTTGGTAAATAAATATATAGTTTTGCTGCTTAAATATACACCCAACATACTGAATGAACAACGCACATACAAACAAACTTCTCAAAACAAATACAGTGCTTCTACCAAGCAAACTTTCTGTTCAAATCTACGAAGGCAGCAGATGGCCCATGAAGTGCTTGCAGAGAGTAATACCAAAATCTCAAGCTTTTGCAAAATGCTGTACAAATTATAAAAATTCAAAAATCCATATAGTTGAGGGTGGAAATATGTTAAATTAAGAGTTTTTAATAACTCATAAGTCATTCAACATCAGGCAAGATAAAAGTCTTCAGCAAAGATATAACAGGGGTCTTTGCCTAAGGTAAGACCCTCAATTACTGGGGTAGGTTAGGTTAGGTAAGGGAAGAAATGATCTGCCATTAACACACACATTTGGTAGTTACAATAAAATTGATATATTAACTTATGATAACCTAAAACTACATACATAATTCCATGAATTTCCAGCAATGACCTGGATCATGGAATTTGAATCATATAATAGAATCATGAAGGCCAGTCTCTGCCACTACGAAAATATGTGAAAATCTAAAATTGGGGTTAAGTAAATAACACAATCTATAACTCAAGTAACTTTCTGATATGGACCTTAATATGACCTTCCTCATTGACCTTTATACAGTATGAATACTAAAATAACCTTGAATTATAAATGAATTTATTTGTATGTAGGCTATAGCATGAAACACGGTACTGTCACTGGAAGCCGGTTCAAAAACTCTAAATCTATATTTTCCATATAAATTCTGAGAGTGCCACTCTTAATTATATATCAACATAGTAATAAAGTTATATAGATTAACTTTTTACAGTAATACTTACAGAAAAGTCACTTTAAAAGGCACAAAAATAAATAAAACTTGTGAACGATGAGTTGGAAGTATCACTCCGTCTGCCATATTGAATTAGCCATGTTGTTATGAAAATAAATATACCTAAACAAACGAAACTTCCCCTAAAACATGAGATAATTTTCTCCCTAGCATTAATCAACACAATCTAAATTCAGTGTTATATATATTTAGGTCTCTTATTGTTATATCATAAAATGTAATTAATTTTAGAACTTACGTTTTATGTAACAATAGACAATAAAATTTTACTTAAATCATCAAACTGTTTTTTTTATCAAATTTTCCCCCAAATTAGGAGTTAATTTTCTCCCTAGCATTTATCAACATAATCTAAATTCAGGATTACATATATTTCTGTGCCTTATAGTTATATTATAAAATTTAATTACTTTCAGGAATTAAATTTTAATAACCATAAACAATAAAATATTCTTTAAACCATCAAACTGGTTCAGAAAACTTGTCCCCAAAATCAATAGATTTTTTTTTCTATTTGGAATAATTCCCCTAAATGTAGACGCCATGATCTAAGTGTCAACAAGCTTAAATACAAAATATCCAATAAAATCATATATAAATTAAATTTAAAACTTTTAAACCATATAATTATTAAATTTCATTATTATTATGATATATTTATAATAATTGATCATGTTTTTATACACATTTTACGCTCGGCACCTGAAAGATTTTCATGGACATGGCGATGGTATCGCCTCCTATTGACTGTAAAAACAACTAATTTTGCAACTATTAACTTTTCTATTATATAAACTAATGTATAAATTCAAAATTTATGCTTAATAAATATTATTTTTATTAAATATTAAATTATTGAACTAGGAAAATTTATTAAAAATAGTTTTTTATGCCAATAATTCTTTATTTATCAAATAAATATGATATATTAAAGGTACATTGCAAATAATAGTTGGTAATGCAAAAAATCAGCTGATTTTTAGCAAGAACACGTGGTCAAAAGGAAAAAGATTATATGAATAAAAGATAGTGAAATTTTCAATAAAATTCCCTTAGATTTTATCAAAGTTTAATTTTAATCAAGAAAATTTGTTGAAAAGTCTGTATATTTCTCATAATTTGGAATAATTAGGATATTTTGTTAGTGTTTCAATTTGGCGCCAAGTTTTTTGGGCAATAATAGATATTTAAAAGGTAATTGTCAACTTCTTATGTAAACAATGGCAAATTACCTTTAATATCTCGCAAATATTTGGCAAAAAATTACACAGCTTGAAAAAATAAATATATATTAGTTTGTTTGTCGTCTTAATATATAAATATACTATTAAAATTATAAAAAAAATAAATATGCTTTAAAAGAGTAACTAGAAACTCATGCTAAATCCCTCTCTAATATATAACTATCATTTCAACTTTGTACTCTTTGAATTTAAAATAAATTTTTTATCAAAACTAACTGTAAAATTTAATAAATTTATGAATTAATATATAAAAATTGGTATATTGTCTTTATTATTTGTAAAATAAATCAAAGTTTGAAGGTATTTTTCTAAATTTTTCTGGTAAAATATGAAACAAAGACTTTTCTTCTTTTTCCAAATCTTTTAAGGAAAAAACCTTTACAATTTTTATTTTTACATTTGATTAAAATCAATCAAATTTTATAATAATAATTTTATCTGCAATTTTCATCTGGATTTATTATAAATGATTAAAATTGAAATCTCGTTTTTTGCGTATTTAAGTTTTTAGATAAAAATCTCCCAACAAATTTTAATTTAATTTGTCTGGGACACCAATACTAGGTTGGTTTCCTGTGAGCGATCAGGTAAAAGTCTCCCACCATCACCAATCCACAGTTGTCCAGCGTGTTGATGAAAATTGGCCAAACCATAGACATGAATAAGGACATGTCTGAGGCCTTTGTCCTTTATTATAACCCCAAATGATAAGGATATGTTTACATACAGTTGAGTCAACTCAGTGGAATATTATGGACCTACAATACTTAAGTCCAGTGCTACACCACTCCGTCAATATTTATTATTATTAGCTAAGCTACAACCCTAATTGGAAATGCAGGATGCTATAAGCCCAAGGACTTCAACAGGAAAAAAATAGCCCAGTGAAGAAAGGAAATAAAGAAATGAATAAAATACGAGAGAGAGAGAGAGAGAGAGAGAGAGAAGAGAGAGAGAGAGAGAGAGAGAGAGAGAGAGAGAAGTTTCTAGTCCACTGCAGGACAAAGACCTCAGACATGTCCTTATTCATGGCTGTGATTTGGCTCGTTTTCATCACCACGCTGGCCAACTACGGATTGGTGATGGTGGGAGACCTTTTCTCTGACCGTTCACAGGAAACCAACCTATAGTAAAACCAATCTGTCGTGGACGCTGAGACGATTTCTGACCCACTGTGTAGCGTAGGCCTACTCGTGTCAAAATGATTCAGCCGCTTTAAGGGAAAATGAACACAGTACTTAGATGTCCTTCCTTTTCGACTAATCTCACAGGATTAACCAGAGGTGGCTATGATGAACCAGAAGTTAAATCCAGTCTCTCTCTCTCTCTCTCTCTCTCTCTCCCGTCTTCGTACCGTGACTGCTCTAGACGACTTCAACAAATATGTTTTAAGAGGAACAGTGTTAAACTTTTACGCACGAAAAGAAATCTCCACTTTTGAAAAAAAAAAAAAAAAATGCTGGTGGAAGGTGAAGAAAACATTCAATGGATGCAAAGAATCTCTAAGGAAAGTCTACACGATATATATATATATATATATATATATATATATTATATATATATATATATAGTATATATATATATATATATATATATATATATATATATATATATATATATATAGTGTGTTTGTTACAATAAAAAAATTATTATTGTAAAGATGTTGATGTTATTTAAGTGATCTTGTGCCCGCACGTACAGTTGAAAACAAAGGGTGAGGGAAATTCGGATACTCGTCCCTGTATTAGTGTTAATCTTTTAATCTGGCTTTATTGTTGTTTTCAAAGGGTTTCGACTTGTCTCTAGAGAGTGATTCCTTCAAGGCTCCAACAAGGAAAAAAAGCCCAGTGAGGAAAGGAAATAAATAAAGTACGAGAGAAGTCATGAAGAATTAAACTATTTTAAGAACAGAAACAACATTAAAATAAATCTATTATATGTAAACCATAAACTTAAAAAAAAAGGGAAGAGAAATAAGATAAAATAGCGTACCTGAGTGTTGTACCCTTTAACGAGAGAACACTATCCAAGACAGTGGAAAACCATGGTTCACAGAATAACAACAACAACAACAACAACAACAATAATAATAAATAATAATAATAATAATAATAATAATAATAATAATAATAATAATTTCCTCTAAATGTTGTGAAAGAAATTTATGGCGAAGCAAATTCCACATTATAAAGTAATACCACAAGAATGTACAGTACAGTAGAGTACATCACATGAGATTTAAAGTACATAAAAGTACTTTGGCAATGTGCTTAAATGGCCACCTATCTAAAATTGTCGAAGTTGCAAAGAAGAAGAAACACTCAAAGAGAATTTGAATACGTTTAATCGGGAATAAACAATGGAATATCAACAATTTTATATATATATACATATATATATATATATATATATATATATATATATATATATATATATATATATATATATATATATATATATATATATTATATATATATATATCAAGAAATGACAGAATTTCCGAATAAAACTAATATATTTCAGGGAGACAATAATGAGAGAGAGAGAGAGAGAGAGAGAGAGAGAGAGAGAGAGAGAGAGAGAGAGAGAGAGAGAGAGACGAAATACACCTGACTTTGTTTTGTTTTCCAACAATGGTGCGCCAAGTCGCTGCCAAATCTCCAAACCATATTCTAGTTCATACTTAAAAAGGGATTTATTATGTTATAAATGATTTAATTATTATAGAAAAATCACTCTTTTTAAAGCCTTGATTTGTATATGATACTTGACTTTCGAATAAATGAATTATCCACTAAATTTCTTTGAACATTTGGCAACGCTGCTTTTCCTCTTCTCTAGGCAGTCCACATAATATGATTTGAGTTTGTCCAGCTTTAATAAAGCATAATGCAATGCTATTCATTAGTCAAGCCATAAAGTATCAGTCATTGTTTAATATGTTGTTATTTAAGTCACTATTTAAATATTTACGCGGGATAAAGGCTAGATGCAAATCCGTTGCATGTCAGGCTTACTTAGACAGTTTCACAAAGGATTGTTTGTCAAAATTAACTTTTAATTTTAAGCACGATTTTTCTTGGCTTATATCTTTTATGCGTAATTAAGATAAGTCAAAATAACTAAGGATTGACACTTGATAAATCTTGACAACCATTTTTAACGTAATATTCAAAATCATGTTATAAACTTTAGGTTTCATATAGGCCTAATCCTAAGTTTATTTGTACTTTGCAAAATAGCCAGCAGAACTGTAGTGAAAATGAAGAACAATTAAAAATGTAATAAGAAATAAAAAATAAAGAATTAATAATAGGCTAAAAAATAAATGAACTCTAAAACTGACTGATGCATTTGAATTCACTTAGCTATCCAAAGTAGAAATATCTATCAGTTACCAAGAACTACAGACTGTAGTTCTTGGTAAACTGATAGATTATTTCCTTTTATTTTTTTGTTTTTTTTACCAATTTCTCATAATGTTCCTGATTATTTTTGTAAGTCTTTATCTCTATAAAAAAGGAAAAATGAAGCTCGCAGCCATATCTACGCTAAGGCCTCTTTTAGAAAAAATATTCTAATTTAGTTAACTTCTGAATATAAACTATATGCGTGTGTGCGTGTATACGTCTCGATACATTTTTCAGTTCATAACATCTTAAAATAAATATATATGAGAGAGAGAGAGAGAGAGAGAAGAGAGAGAGAGAGAGAGAGAGAGAGAGAGAGAGAGAGAGAGAGAGAGAGAGAGAGAATCAGTACATGATTCATTTGAGTAGGATTGCCTCATACCACTCTCTCTCTCTCTCTCTCTCTCTCTCTCTCTCTCTCTCTCTCTCTCTCTCTCTCTCTCTCTCTCTCTCTCTAATAAACAAAAACTCCTTAGAAATGTGTGTGTGAGCGTGTGTGTATAGAAATCACGAAAACTAACGTGAATAACACATGAAATATGTATAAATGCATGAATTATCGAGACAAACTGAGTCGTTTACCAATAAAATATATTTTCTTTGGATAATTACGGGAACAGAAGAAGACCTGAAAATATTTCATGAAAATTGGGAGAGAAAAACGAAAAAAAAATAGTAAAAAAGAGATCATGATGAATATGTTTTTATTTTTTTTTTTTTTAAGCAAAGATGTCGGTAAAACGCTCTAAGGAACAAAATTGATATATTTACTGAATTCCATTATGGTTTGCATAAGACAATTATATATATTTAATGTGTTTATTGGCCTTTTCAGTCTATTATAAAGTCTAATAAATTTCAGGACATTTAATGAGGATGACAGACAATAGATGGACATTAACAATAACAGAATGGGTCCCCTACAGATTGTAAGAGAAGCAGAGGGAAAGGAAGAGAAGACGATCGATCGACGAACTAAGAAACTTTGCGGGGTGTAAACTGGCATAGAAAGACTATAAACAGACTCAGTGGAAGGACATGTCTGAGGCCTTTGTCCTGCGGTGGACTGGTAATACACACACACATATAAACCGATTAAAACAACACAAAGTTACAAAGGGAAAAAATAGTCTCACCCTTAGGAACGAAGTAGAGTAGATCCGTTTAGGTTCACTAATCATTGTTCACTGACCGTGTCCCCTCAGGACTCAGTCACTCAGGACGTAGGACCTCCTTAAGCTCCTTCCAGGGCCCAAGGTCACGGTGGGCTGCAGGAGGCGCTCAGGGGCTTTCAGGAGTCACGAAATCTGTGAGATTTAGGGACAGCGTAATTTTTCAAATTTATTTCAAGTAAAGATTAGTGATTAAAATTGCTATTAAATTCTGAAATGTGTATATTATAATAAAGACTATATCAGGTTAGAGATTCTGAATAGATAAACTCTTTTTTATATATTCGTTTTATTTGAAATTACGAGATCTGTGAGATTTAGTCATTCTTCCGACCATTCGGCCTCTTGCCATTTATTTCAATTCATTTCCAGGATTTCTTTATAGTCCCTATCCTATATAGCCTCCCAAAAATCATTAATAGAAAACCAGAACAAACGGAAAGTATATTTTTGTATATAAAAGGATATACTAGATCTAGTAATTGTTTGATATTTTGCTTATTTCTTATTTCTGCGTCTTTCGTTATAGTGTGTGTGTGTGTGTGTGGTGTGTGTGTGTGTGTGTGTGTGTGTGTGTGTGTGTGTGTGTGTGTAGGCCTATAGACTGACATTTTTTCTGAGTGTGGTGTGGTTTGATCCAATTAATCTGATCATAAAATTTCTTATCTCAATACTTTGAAATACTGTAAATATATCATTAATGGAATAATAATAATAATAATAATAATAATAATAATAATAATAATAATAATGAAATTCCATTACACAAAAGGAACTCAATTGTAGGAACTCGGGACTTGGGCGAGCAGACGTTGCTACCAGATGTACGATGTTTTGCAAGACTTCAAAATAGGATCATTTTAAACGCTAGTGAAATATATATATATATATATATATATATATATATTATATATATATATATATATATATATATATATAATATATATATATATATATATATATATATATATATATATATATATATATATATATATATTTATATATATATATATATATATATATTACGTAAACTGAACAACTATGACCAAAACTTAGAAGTTATCTGATTTAGCGAGTTATTCGCCAACATAAAAACTCACCCAAAATTTCCCTCCGACATTGAAGTAACTCTACTGATTTGCCTATTATTTTTATATGTTCATAATTCTCTATTAATAATGATTTAACATTTTCCGAATAGATTGTAGGACGATTGAGAACATATTTCTAATATTTAGAAGAGGAAGAAGAAGAAGAAGAAGAAGAAGACGAATTCTAAAGAGATTCACAAGGAAGATGAACGATATTGTCCGGGAATAAACGAAAATGAAATATGACAAGAATGCTCTCTCTCCTCTCTCTCTCTCTCTCCTCTCTCCTCTCTCTCTCTCTCTCTCTCTCTCTCTTCTCTCTCTCTCTCTCTCTCTCTCCCTATTACACCGGACATTAGAATAAGATAGAATTTTCCATAATTGGAGTGAAAACGAACGAAGAATTAAGGGAATGAAATCCTCGGAAGAGAACAAAATCGTTTTCAGCGTAAAAATTTTCACGTTTTTCCTCTAGAGACACTTTGAAGATTCCTACGAGAAAGAGAGAGAGAGAGAGAGAGAGAGAGAGAGAGGAGAGAGAGAGAGAGAGAGAGAGGAGGAGAGAGAGGAGAGAGAGAGAGAGAGAGTTGGAATTCCTTAATCTTTCGATTATTCCCATAATTGTTAACACGAATACAAAGGAAATTGATAGGGAAGGCGAACATTACATTCTGGGAATGAATGAAGATGAAACAAGAATGCTTCCAGAATGTCTTCAGAGGGTGAGATTTTGCCTCAGAAACGTTTTTAGCTGATAATAATGTTACGATTCGCCCAGAAAGAAAACTATGAATAAATCTTTCCTTTTGTTATTGTTTTTTTAATTCCTTTCGATATATCTTTATCTTGTGGATTCTCTGTTGATTTATTCTCTCTCTCTCTCTCTCTCTCTCTCTCTCTCTCTCTCTCTCTCTCTCTCTCTCTCTCTCTCTCTCTCTCTCTCCTCTCCCCTTCATACCTGAAGATATTTGGACTCCAGTTGAAGCCAAAAGAAGAATTTCTTGGATTCTAATGGCTTCTCTCTCTCTCTCTCTCTCCTCTCTCTCTCTCTCTCCTCTCTTCCTCCTCTCTCTCTCTCTCTCTCCTCTCTCTCTCTCTCTCTCTCTCCTCAACTCGCTTTTTTCAAACATAATGCTAAATTCAGGAAAGGTTTCGGTAATCATAGATATGGCTTCTCAAGAAGTTTTCAAAGCATTTTGCGCGAATTTCGAAATGGAAGAAACGGAAAAGGAGGAGAGACTGTGAGAGATGAAGAGCTTTTGCAGAATCTTCTCAAGGAAATCGAAGGAGAAACTACACAGGAAGATGGGGAATTTCTTTCTGCTGAAGGAATGTTCCAGAAGAGCTGGAAGATGGTGAATTTCTTCCAGCTGAAGGAGTGTTCCAGGAAGAGCTGGAAGATGAAATTGATCTTCTTGCTGAAGGAGTGTTCCAAGATGCACTGGAAGATGAAATTGATCTTCCTGCTGGAGTACTCCAGGATGAAGTGGTAGAGGAAATCGATCTTCCAGCTGAAAGAATGTTCCAAGAAGAGCTGGAAGATGGTGAATTTCTTCCAGCTGAAGGAGTGTTCCAGGGAAGAGCTGGAAGATGGTGAATTTCTTTCAGCTGAAGGAGTGTTCCAGGATGAGCTGGAAGATGAAATCGATCTTCTTGCTGGAGTACTCCAGGATGAAGTGGAAGAGGAAATCGATCTTCCAGCTGAAGGAGTGTTCCAAGAAGAGCTGAAAGATGGTGAATTTCTTCCAGCTGAAGAAACTTTCCAGGAAGAACTGGAGGATGAAATCGATCTTCCTGCTGGAGAAGAGGTCCAGGATGAACTGGAAGATGAAATCGATCTTCCAGTGGAAGAACAAGAAAAAGAGGCGGGTCTTCCTCAAAGAGGAGAAGAGAAGGATGCAGAAGAAGAGAAGGAGGAGAAGGAGGAAGAAGAAAAAGTTCCTACTCTTGAAGTACATCAGTCTGAAGACGATTCAAAGACAGAGAGAAGTGATAAAAAGCTATCAAGGAAAAAGAGGAGAAAAAGAAAGCTCTCAAAGGAAGAGACCAGTAATGGTGAAGTCACTAAGCAAGAGATGAATAACAAGAGAGGTATCAAAGAAAGAGAAGAATAATAAAAAGCTCTTAAAGAGAGAGAGAGGAGGAAGAGAGAGCTCTCATAGGCAGAAAGAAGAAATAGAAATCTCTCAAAGGAGCGGAGCAGTAATGAAGAGCTCTCAGAGGAAGAGGAGAGATTTGGTTCTGAGGACATCCTGGAGGTCAAAGAGCATCTAATACTAGAAGGATGGCACCTCAAAATAGAGGTCAGAGAGCATCTAATACTAGAAGGATGACACCTCAAAATAGAGGTCAAAGAGCATCTAATGCTAGAAGGATGGCACCTCTAAATAGAGGTCAGAGAGCATCTATTGCTAGAAGGATGACACCTCAAAATAGAGGTCGGAGAGCATCTAATGCTAGAAGGATGACACCTCAAAATAGAGGTCAAAGAGCATCTACTACTAGAAGGATGGCACCTCAAAATAGAGGTCAGAGAGCATCTATTGCTAGAAGGATGGCACCTCAAAATAGAGGTCAGAGAGCATCTATTGCTAAAAGGATGACACCTCAAAATAGAGGTCAAAGAGCATCTATTGCTAGAAGGATGGCACCTCAAAATAGAGGTCAGAGAACATCTAATACTAGAAGGATGGCACCTCAAAATAGAGGTCAGAGAACATCTAATACTAAAAGGATGGCACCTCTAAATAGAGGTCAGAGAGCATCTATTGCTAGAAGGATGACACCCTCAAAATAGAGGTCAGAGAACATCTAATGCTAGAAGGATGGCACCTCTAAATAGAGGTCAGAGAGCATCTATTGCTAGAAGGATGACACCTCAAAATAGAGGTCGGAGAGCATCTAATGCTAGAAGGATGACACCTCAAAATAGAGGTCAAAGAGCATCTAATACTAGAAGGATGGCACCTCTAAATAGAGGTCAAAGAACATCTAATACTAGAAGGATGACACCTCAAAATAGAGGTCAGAGAACATCTAATACTAGAAGGATGGCACCTCTAAATAGAGGTCAAAGAACATCTAATACTAGAAGGATGGCACCTCAAAATAGAGGTCAGAGAGCATCTAATACTAGAAGGATGACACCTCAAAATAGAGGCCAGAGAGCATCTATTGCTAGAAGGATGACACCTCAAAATAGAGGTCAAAGAACATCTAATACTAGAAGGATGGCACCTCAAAATAGAGGTCAAAGAGCATCTAATACTAAAAGGATGGCACCTCAAAATAGAGGTCAGAGAACATCTAATGCTAGAAGGATGACACCTCAAAATAGAGGTCAGAGAACATCTAATGCTAGAAGGATGACACCTCAAAATAGAGGTCAGAGAACATCTAATGCTAGAAGGATGACACCTCAAAATAGAGGTCAGAGAACATCTAATGCTAGAAGGATGACACCTCAAAATAGAGGTCAGAGAGCATCTATTGCTAGAAGGATGACACCTCAAAATAGAGGTGAAGAACCTCTAATGCATTATTGCCTGAGGGTCAGGGTAGGAAAGAGGAGGAGAGAGGAAAGTGTAGGATACTGTGTAGGATAGGGGAGGGACTTGGTAGGATACGGGGAAGGACAAGTGTGTAGCAACCTGCTATCGTAAATGTGAGTGTGCGTGCGTGTGTTTTGTTCAAGGCGAATACAGTAACTTCAATATCTTAAAGTTTCAGATTTTCTAGACTTTAATAGGTCTATAATTTTGAATGTATTTGAAAATTTGCATTTTATGATAAATATAAACATTATATAAAATGATATATATAATAAAAATAACAATAAATCACACATTGTGAACAAAATAGAAATATTTATATTAAAAACCGAATGATTCGAGTAAGCGATGAGCATCGTTGCCAAATCTCCTCCCAACACCTTTATTTCCCTTAATAACACTGATACTACATTAGCCTTTCCATTTACATTTGGCAACAAGTGATACTACTCAAAACTACGACTTTGCATTATAGGGTATATATGTGATTTAATTCTCTCTCTCTCTCTCCCCTCTCTCTCTCTCTCTCTCTCTCTCTCTCCTCTCTCTCTCTCTCCTCTCTCTCTCTCTCTTACAGACACACGTACACATTTGATAAATCTTTGTCTGCTATTCCTTTGTTCTTAATGCAACTATCCGTTGATTCTATAGAGAGAGAGAGAGAGAAGAGAGAGAGAGAGAGAGAGGAGAGAGAGAGAGAGAGAGAGAGATCATATCTAACAAAAGAAATTTCAAGTTTAATCATACACACTTAAACCAAAGTTCATCTAATTAATTTCCAACATGATTGGTCTACATATAGACATAAGGTAGCTTCCCCCGTCGGCCTCTCTTCGAAATCGAAAATATCAATAATGAAATAGGAGATCCTCACTCACTCATATGTCTCTGTAAGGATTAGATCACAATCGTCAGTCTACAAAACGAAATAAAATGAGAAAATTTAATCAGAATGAAACGCCATATTTGAATCAGATGTTTCCCAGAAAGTTTCGTTCAAAATTCTATTCGTTTATTCATGAAACTCTGGGATTATACTCTCGGAAATCATTAGTGGAGAGAGAGAGAGAGAGAGAGAGAGAGAGAGAGGAGAGAGAGAGAGAGAGAGAGAGAGAGAGAGTAATCCTACGCAATAGAGCAACGTCGATGTGATGAACTTGTCTATTTTCATTATGACGTAAGGTAGCTTCCCCCATCGGCCTCTGCTCTAAAATCGAAAGTAGTAATAATGAAATTGATTTTTTATTATAAAATTCATAATCTGTCCATGACATGATGCCATTAAACCGAAGGGAGTGGAGAGAGGCAGGGTTGACTAGGCCTATTACTACCACACACCATTCCTCTCCCTCTTTCTTCCCCTAACAACCCAATCTTCAACTCTCTCTCTCTCTCTCTCTCTCTCACACACACACACACACACAGGTGGTCTGGCAAATTCAAACTTCAGATTACAAATAGTTAATTTGACCACAAAAAATGAGAAGTTTTAATTATCACAATATGAGAGACAAAAACTGACATTAGATGTTCCCCACAGTCTATATATGCACGACATCCCCACGGATTGTGTATGCACGACACCCCTACATTCTGAGTGACTTAAGGTTTAAAGGTCACTCATGAATGGCAGAGGTCAGGAACAGGACAATGTGTGTGTGTGTGCATATATCATCAGTCTCTAGGGCATTGTCCTGTTCCTGGCCTCTGCCATTCATGGGTGAGTGCGCTTACCACTACGTCACGAGGTCTAAAGATAGAAACAGATGTTGATTAAACAAATTTGATAAAGAGAGAGAGAGACACCAGACACCATATCTTTACCTCACATGGATGGTGAGGTTGCAGACACCACAAGAAACAACTAAGCAAAGAAATTAATTATTAATGTCACGTAAGACCTAAAAGTTTATCATTTAGTTTATAATAAAACATAATAAACTACTTTGGGAATTCAATTTATGATTTGACAAGTCTCGTTCTTTCGTTTTTAGATGATCTCAGCCTTAAGATAAGGGGTGAGGGGGAGGGACCCGTTGCAACCATTTCTCAAGTATTTGCGTTCGTGTGGGTTCAAGTTTTGACTTCATTTGGACAAGTATTTATAATACCAGTTGTTCCCGGTACATATCTGATTAAATTCAACAAAAACACCTTTTTATTTAATCATCAAGAATTACTAGACTCACTTCATGTTCCAATTGTTTCATATAAATTTAACAAATGAAGACGAAGTCAAATCACTTCGAAGATTCGTTCGAGTTACGATTTGACACAAGTGTAGCAACAATAGTGTTCTATTTGCGTTCGTATGTCCTCAATTTTGACTTCAATTTAACATAAGTGATTCTACACATATCATTTGCGGTATAACTATCATTGAATTCATCAAAAGAACTCCATAATTTTATTTAATCATTACAAGCATTAATTTATTTGGGTTGTATTTGTAATAAATAAATATGATATATGAAGACGAAGTCAAATCCCTTTGAACGTTCGAACCCATCAGCCTTGAATTACAGACGAGAGAAATCTTAATCTTAATTTCATCATCATTAGTTTTACAACTTTAAAGGAAAATGTCATTAGGAACAACAACATAAGAAACAACTACCTAAGACAAACAACACTGAAACAACAGGAATTAAGATATCAAGAAAAACAACAGTGAAGGTTTTATTCACACCAAGAAAAACAACAGAGAAAACAACACCGATGGAAACAACGGACAACATTCAGAGCAATAATTCCAGGAACAACAACAGTAGCAACAACATCAAGAACAACAACAGTAGCAACAACCTAAAGAACAACAACACAGAACAACAACAGTAGCAACAGCATACAGAACAACAACACAAGCAACAATCTGAAGAACAACACAAAACAATATAAAGAACAACAACACAGAAAAAACAACAGTAGCAGCAACATAAAGAACAACAACACAGATCAACAACAGTAGCAGCAACATAAAGAATAACAACACTAAACAACAGTAGCAACAACATACGGAACAACAACACAGAACCACAACAGTAGCAGCAACATAAAGAACAACAACACAGAACAACAACAGTAGCAGCAACATAAAGAACAACATCACAGAACAACAACAGTAGCAACAACATAAAGAACAACAACACAGAACAACAACAGTAGCAGCAACATACAGAAAAACACAGAACTCATCAACAGTAAAGACAACATAAAGAACAACACAGAAAAAACAACAGTAGCAACAACATAAAGAACAACAACAGTAGCAGCAACATAAAGAACAACAGTAGCAACAACAAAAGAACAACAACACAGAACAACAACATGCCAACAACATAAAGAACAAAAACAACACAGAACAACAACAGTAGCAACAGCATAAAGAAAAATAACACAGAACAACAACAGTAGTAACAACATAAAGAACAACAACACATAATAACAACACAGAACAACAACAGTAGCAACATAAAGAACAACAACACAGAACAACAACAGTAGCAGCAACATAAAGAACAACAACAGTAGCAACAACATACGGAACAACAACACAGAACAACAGTAGCAGCAACATAAAGAACAACACAGAACAACAACAGTAGCAACAACATAAAGAACAACAACACAGAACAACAACAGTAGCAACAGCATAAAGAACAACAACACAGAACAACAACAGTAGTAACATCAATAAATCAAATACCAAAAACAACAAACACAATAAAAACAACACGCAATCAACACCAAGGACAACAACATCAAGAACAACACACACTAATACAACAACAGTACCAAGAACAACACAAAACAACTTGAGCAACAACATCAAGAACAAAAACTGTAGCAACAACATCCTAAACAACAATCAGCAAATACATCAAGAACAACAACACAGAACAACAACAGTACTATCAACATCATGAATAACAAACACCAACACAACAACGGTAGCAACATCAATTCAGGTTCAAGTTCTGGAGAGAGAGAGAGAGAGAGAGAGAGAGAGAGGAGAGAGAGAAAGAGAGAGAGAGAGAGAGAGAAAGAGAGAGAGAGAGAGTAGAGAGGAGAGAGAGAGAAAGAGAGAAAGAGAGAAGAGAGAGAGAGAGAGAGAGGAGAGAGAGAGAGGAGAGAGAGAGAGAGAAGCACACAGCGAGTCAAAGGAGTTTCTCGTCTCAGAGTTCAATCGTTCGATTTCACTTAGCGTCGGCTTCGTTTTTAAAATTTAGTTTTGAATCTGTAAATCATAACTTTAAGTAACTTTTGCTTTATTTTTGTTTATATCTAATTTATTTGATTTGAATAATGGCTATTTTAATATTAAAATCATAAAACGTACACAATGATAACTATTTATGCAAAGTCGAAGTTAGAATGAAAGACATTCAAGCACCAAATACGTCTTTCTCGCGATCAGGATAAAGTGAATGGGTTTGATACATAAAACTAGGCCTATTCCATTGTTTTCTATGTAATTTCCTCTATTTGAATAATGTTGGCATAATTACACGAGAAGATAATTATTAAGTCAACATACATTGGTGATTGAATGTTGGAGAAAGACTGAAAGCTAATCCCAAGAGAAATCTATATTGCCAAATGTAGGATGAATTTATTCTTTTTTTTTCTTTTTCTCTGGCAATGGCTGTGACCAACTACAGTTGACTAACTGCCTAATATATAATGCTCTTCTCAACCCAAGAAACCTCATTAACCATTAAGCATTTATTGTTCAAACATTAAAGACGATTGGCAGAAAATAAAGAGGTTAGGCCTAGTTCTGTTTCGAAATATTTCAGTTATTCCTTTTTAAGTCTAATCCCTGATCGTCTGAGGGATTGGAAGGCCTGATTAGGGGTCGACTGTCAATGACCAATCTATCTATTATAATGTAATGATTAACAGACATATCATTTAATTAAATAATCCCTTTCCTTTATCTGCTGATAACTGACCAAACCCCAGACTTAACTTCAGGACATGTTTGAAGGTTTAAAGGCCGCTCATGAATGGCAGGGGGCAAGGGACAGAATCACTGCCCTATCGAGTAGGACAAGGCCCACTCTCCACCCAAGTTAGGACCAAGGAGGGCTAGGCATAGGCCTAGGTGTGTTAATATCACATGTAGATATTGCTTTAAGGGTCTAGCAGTATCTGCACCCACTTTTTATCCATCTTTTAACCCTGCCAATGTATAGAAGATGAATTTAACTGCACTATTAAACTTCCGGTGTTAACTACACCCTCCAAAACTGTGTATTCAAACACTACACTTAAGGAATCTAGTCTCTACTTTGTGTTAAATACACACACACACACACACACACACACACACACACACACTCAATATCATTAATCCTTATTGACTTAAAAACATTATTACAAATCTTATACAGAAAATGTAAGACTTGTTATTATTATTATTATTATTATTATTATTATTATTATTATTATTACCTCCGCTAACGAACTTGGAAGGAGGTTATTATTTGAGAAGAGACCATTTTTAAGTTTGACTCGATTACTGAGAGAGAGAGAGAGAGAGAGAGAGAGAGATCCAAGGGTGACACTCAGTACATACTTGCCAATGATTCCATATTTGTTTATCAAAATTAAAACTTTTTAATTTTTTAAATGAAGTTCATATGTCAGGCTATCAATGTAGGTGTTTTATTATATATATATATATATATATATATATATATATATATATTGTTCCCAGGTCTGGGCATTAACACAATATATTATATTGGAATGGATCCCGAAGTCTGGGAACTATAATATATACTATATACTAAAGCTCTTGACTGGGAACCAAACAGCAATATATTAAACATATATGAAATTGCCCTAAATCATAGAATTCCACTTGATTAATTCTAACTAAATGATTGATTCAATTAACAGAACAAAAAACTCTTTCGAAACATTTAAGAAAGAAAACTCAAATTCACAAAATATTTCGGTTTTGAAATCTACCATAGAAATAGTCAAATATAGAAAAATGATGCTACTAATATTGTTCAATATTAAAATAATATTGGACAACACTCAAAGGTCACTGATCAATAGGTCTAACTAGGCTTCAATGGGTTGAATATATTAGGTCACAATATCTCGTATATGTAAATAGGCCTATGCATTCCTTTCATTTTTATGGCAATTTAGATGCAACTCATACAGTCCTACTCAGAGAGTCACTTTCATCTTTATATAGAGAAATCAGTATTTTTCGGGAATTCCTACGATTGGTGAAGGATATTCCTTACATAATTTGTTCTCAATCTGTTAAGATTCCCAGATTGGGAATTGGAATCCCCATATATTATCATATAATATCGCCATCGCATAAGGAGTCTTAATAGTCTTACACAAGGTAAGGCAATCTATACAGACAGACAGACAGACAGAGTCTTAATAATATAGTTTAATTCATGGGAATGAATTTCAAAGATAACTAGGATTGTGGAATTGAATATATAACGTCATTCAGAAATTTCGTATAATACTCATAACAAATCTGTAACTGTCGAGAAATATCCCAAACATTTATGTGAAAAATGCCTGATAATTCAACTTATTGTATATATTTTCCTTTTTTTCTCTATATAAACTTGTTTTGATTAAAGATATTAAAAGCATTTTATGAACTACCTCTTTCATTTCACTGGAATATTGAAAACAGAGTTCAGTTGCCTTATTTGGGCATAAGAGAATAAACTCTAAGGGATCTCCACGTACATTTTCGAAAATTCCACATTTATTCGAATAAAATGGTGTTGCAACAACGTGAGGTCAATTTCGAAAACGGGGTTGGCTCCACAATATATAAGTCTTTAAGGGAAATGTAAAAACATTTGGAGGTTTTTAACTATTGAATGGGGTTAGAAAGAAATAAACGTTATAAAAGTAGAGATAAAATTGTCGTTATAAATACAGAAATGTTTTATTTTTATTTTTTATATAACCAGAGGCATCCACACACACATATATATATATATATATATATATATATAGGCAAATCTTCTAAATAGGTATGTTGAAGGTAAGCCTCTGTTCCTTAGTGTCCAATTTGGCTTTCACAATCTCCAATGCTTTCTATTGTGGACCTTCTTCTGTATATTTTTGTGACTGTGTTTAGCCTGGTTTTCAACCCCCTGGCAGTAGTACCAGGAGTCCTTGTATGTATGGTGACCTCCTGCTGCCTTTAGGGGCATAGCTCTGTTGGCTGCATTGTGAAAAGCATCAACCAGGTCTTTTTTTCTAGCTGATCTATGTCCTCTGGAGGAACGTAGCTGACTGCCCATTCCTCTATGGCTAGTAGTGGAAAGCAGACCCAGTCTGCTAGGTCCTGATTCCATCTTGGTGGAGGTGGTGGAATAGGAGGTAGTTGCTGTGTTCCGCGCTATGTTGGAATCTGCGCCAATTCCAAATCGGGTTTGCGCGATGTTAGTATTCTTACTTTGTGCGGCAAAGTTGGAATGAAGTGTTGGGTTCCCTAAGGGTGTTGACGCCTAAATAAAGCACAAGCAGACGACATTAACGTCAAGTCCCAACAAGTGTTTCAATTGCCAGTTCAATACTTATTATCATGTAGTCTAGGAATAACTAATAACTGAGTCATTTGACAAACTTTCTAAATCATTCTTTGATTTGACTTGGTGACAATTTAAACCCTGAAAGAAGTCAAACTAGAATAGATTATTCACTGGCAAAATTAGACATGGGTCTACACCGCGAACATATATGACTGCTGATTGCATATCCTTTTTTGTTTACATATTCATTTGTAATTTATGACACTGTTTAAAAAACAACAAATGCATAAAAATTATATTAGTTAATTAACTACAACACCCTCCCCATTGTTTGTGAATTAGAGGCTGACATTCAACAATTTTAAGTGGCCTAAACACAGTGACAGATAGGGGTGGCAATTCCATAACCACAATAACTAAGACGCCTTGGAAACAAATGAAACACACACATAATGACCTGACTTTAAATAATGGCCTGATCACTGCATAGATGACGAGGAGATCACATATACAACCTAATGCTGTTAACACACCTATTGCCATATAAGGTAAAAGAGTCAGTCGGCCTATATACGGGAATCTGTTTCACTAAACAACAAACAAAATACGATTCCAACTTGGTCGCGCGATCTGGGAATCTTCACATTGCGCTGCGCCAAGTGAGAATATTCCAACTTGGTTGAGCGTTCTGGGAATCTTCACATTGCGCAGCGCCAAGTGAGAATATTCCAACTTGGTCGCGCGATCTGGGAATCTTGATCTGGGAATCTTCACATTGCGCTGCGCCAAGTGAGAATATTCCAACTTGGTTGAGCGTTCTTGGAATCTTCACATTGCGCAGCGCCAAGCGAGAATATTCCAACTTGGTCGCGCGATCTGGGAATCTTGATCTGGTAATCTTCACATTGCGCTGCGCCAAGTGAGAATATTCCAACTTGGTTGAGCGTTCTGGGAATCTTCACATTGCGCAGCGCCAAGCGAGAATATTCCAACTTGGTCGCGCGATCTGGGAATCTTGATCTAGGAATCTTCACATTGCGCTGCGCCAAGCGAGAATATTCCAACTTGGTCGCGCGATCTGGGAATCTTCACATTGCGCTGCGCCAAGTGAGAATATTCCAACTTGGTCGAGCGATCTGGGAATCTTCACATTGCGCAGCGCCAAGTGAGAATATTCCAACACGGTGCAGATTCTGAAATGGGTCACAACACATCTATCTTGAAGGAACACTCTCGGGTACAACATTCTATCATATTTCTCTGACTCTTATTTAGGTTTTTATATTTTATATATGAAATATCTACTTTAATTATGTTACTGTTTTTAAAATATCTTATTTTAATAATTTATTTCTTCTCTCGATAATGGTAGATTGAAATCCACAATCAATTGAAGAGAGACTAAGACCAGTTTTGATATGAAATTATTATTACTTTTATTATATAATTATAACTACTGATGGATATCTCCAGTTCCATAAACTTTTCCCTTAGAATACAAAGTCGTGTCATTTGAAAGGATAAAGAGAAGGATCATTGCAGATTTTCATATCTATACGATGGAAAAAGAATGACCGCGAGTACCTTAATCTACCATTATTGAGAGAAGAAGTAGTCTGAAGCTAGAAAACATTAATTTTGATAAATATAAATAAAAATATATATGAAATACTACATATTTGATGCTCTTAAAATTTAATTTATGGGAAAAATCAGAATAGATTATATTCTTGTTTCCTTCTCTGTTAGTTGTAAATATCGTTCTGACTGGTACTAAACTTTCCACAGTTATCGATGCACTTATTTATTCTCAATTTTGTGGAGTACAGAATCAGTTCTGCTCCTAATATCACACAGCATCTTCACAACGTTATAATATCAATTATAAGAATAATCCTGAAAACTTAGTAGTGTGGTGGTTTAGCTTGTAATGTCAAAAGGATTGTGCATATTTTGATTCAAGCATCATGAATTCTCTCTTCATGTCTGCCATATTGGAATTCAAAATGGCTGCCATTTGAAATCTACATTTTCGATTATCTTTGGGTCTAATGCTGCTATTGACTCGATTCTGGTGCCCAAATGTATGTTTTGGGAGGAAAGGAATCCGATGGTTACAATCTGCATTGTGTATCTTTATGAATTAGCCAACATATTGGATTCCAAAATGGCTGCCACTTGAATTCTACATGTGCGATGACCTCTGGGTCAAATATTTTTACAGTACATGACAATATCCATTTTTCAAAATGACATAATTCATTACAGTACTCCACTTGATTCATGAGAGATGAATATTCATCATTATGTATTTTTGACAAGACAATATTTTACTCAAAGTCTGTAAAGTAAAGATTGTTTGAGTTATTGATTAGATTCATTGTTGTTCTAGGTTTAAAAAAATACCGGTACCATGGAAGGAGTCTTTTGATGTTGTTGCACTGGGGTTGTGGCCTACGTTGTCTACAGCGGCAGTTGTAAACACTTCGCCACGCAACTTTGGAGGGCAGACCGCTTGTTCTCTGTGAAACTGTTTGCAGACACGGTTGCCCATCTGTGCTGAGAGCTGGAGCACTCTGTCATACGAGATGCTTAAGCCAAGGTGTGAAAGTCTGTCGACTAATTCTTTCTTGCGTGTATGAGCATGCAACATCATCCCTATGTATGTTGGAAGTTGGGTCTCTTGTGCAACACTGTGCCTGACACAGGTGGACGATGTGGTGCCACGAGTTCGCTTGTGTTTGACCCTGTTGAACTTCAGTATCTAGGCTGTGGTAATTGCTGCAGGGTTAGTGTCTTCCGTCTGGTCCTTGATGCTGGGTCTCTCGAGAATCATGCTGACTGGTGCAAACAGCAATGGTGGCACAGATTCTTCTTGACATCCTTCAGGGAATCCTGTGAAGGTCTTGGCTTCTCCAAACATATGGTGGCGAACAATGTGTGCACCACGTGCAAGATGGACTGCATCACTATCACTGTCCAGTTCGCAGGCTTTGTCAAGAGCAGCACCGAGATCTTCTTCAAATGCCATCAATATGTCTCTCCCCTTGGTGTGTGCTCGCACGTCAGGAAACTGAGATAGCAGTCTCTGTTTCAGTCGTGTGGAGTGGACTCTCGTATCGAGCTGCACTCTGAGCTGTTCCATTCTCGACTGATATAGGTGGACAAGATCGCCCAATATAAATACTAGTGCTGTCTCCTCATCTTGTCTTGTTTCTTCAATGTAGAGGACGAGTTCAGCAAAGGCTACTGCCGACATTGCTCTCTCTTGGTGTGAGTCCTGTGGTCCTGTTGATTGGACCGATCTCGCGCGGTTGTAAAGTCCTATCAAGTACTGCAAGGGATACTGGGCGTCCAACGCAACCATGTCCCCACCACTGAGACCTCCAAGCAGTTCTGTCTCACCAAGAATGTTTGCACAGGCACGGACCCATCTGTCAATTTTGAATGTTACAGCTGTTAGAATATTAAACTTTTATTTATGATGCATTGGTAATGTTGATTATACGCTTGGGTGCAATCATTTGTTTTTACCCATAATTCTTGGCATGATGTACGTGACGGGACGCCGCTTTCTTTTGTCCGTGTAGTGTAACCGGCAAGTTCATGGCCGAAGGAACTGTGTACTGCTGCCTCCCACATTCTCCATTAAAGTGACCCTTTTAGTGATAATCTTTTATTATAACCCACCATCATGTCCTTCGACCTCACAGAAACTGACACTCTCCTGATGTTTGGGGGTGAGAATGAGCTCCCCTTTGCAGTTTGGCTGAGTTGAGAAATTTGATTAGGAGTTGGCAGAAGCGAGGGCGGGAACTGCGGCATAGGAAGGTTTTCCTTCAGTGGGCTGGACCTTGAACTTGGGCAAAGGTGCAGTGACTGGCAGAGAGCTTGGGCTTTTGTAGACCCGGTCTTCTTCTTGCATGGAGGTGGGAGGATAGCATCTCCGAACCAGCCCTCCTGCATGTAAAAACTTTCTTCTCTGCTGATTTTATCTATAATATCTGGATTCCTCCTTGGGAAAATTCTGCTCTTGTAGAGGGGCGGGTCCCTTCTCCTACGAGTCACATTCAGGATGAGTGCATCATGGAATAGAGTGCAATCATCTCACCAACAATAGAATTAATAATGGCAGGCTTTCAAGTCCACCTCAATATTCAATTTAATTATGAAATGACCCCATACATAATCTCTTAAATAAGAGTATCTCTGGCATGGAATGCACCTTTTCTCGGAATCTGGTGGGCAGAAGTCCTGGCAGGGGAGGTCATTGGATTTGTAGATGGTATTACAGATGAATGTCAGGCTGTAAGAGCTCATGGTAGGCAAGGCGAGGGAGCCTGGTGTCCCCTGTGCCAAGTAAGCCGATTCTTGGGCAAGCTGAGACGTCCTTCCTCTTTGAGGGCTGAGCTACGACTGATTTCACTTAAGCACACAACTACAGTATATGATTATACTGAGCATATATGTACTTAAGGCAATCCTTCCATACAAACAAAACAACTGTTTGGTTATTATTGTGCCGTAACCAGAGAAAAGAATCCAATGTAGTACTGTCTGCCCAAAGGACCCAATATCTCTCTAGCAGTGGTATCTCATTGGATGGCTGCTGCCATGGCAAATTTACTACCTATAAACACATTGAGAAACTCAAATATAGACTTTTTCAGATATAAAAAGGAAGGAATAATTTAAAAACTGTTTGAAAGAATAATAAAATTAATAATTGCTTGAATTAGAGTTTCATAAGCTTTATATAACATAGACATGTTACTTTCAAACTCAAATCCGCTGTCGTATGTAATGATAAGTAATTAAACCTATATATATGCATTGTCCAAAAGAGTATTATCTTTGAAAGGTTAAGAGGACTTGATTCTCTTCTTGGTAATATTGATTATAGTTTATATTATATATAGTACAGTTACATTCAATAGTCCCTGCACATTTTGGCTGTATTTCTGATACTTTAATTCCACGCCACTTGTCTGGCATGAAATAAAGTGATAGATGTATCTCATACGTTTCTGTCTAGCAAATAATCTTGTCATTGGAGGTTCTCTTTTTCAACACAAGAACATCCATATCTATACATGGACTTCACCATGTGGCAATGACAACAATCAGACAGATCAAATTGCCATTGATAAAGAGAGAAGGAGGACTCTGAGAAATGTAAGAAGCTATAGAGGTGCAGATATGGGTAGTGACCACCAGCTCCTCCTCATTGCCACACTGAAATTAAAACTGGAAGCACCCAACAGAAAGGGAGATAGAACACCTAGGTTTGATACAACTAAGCTTTTAGAAGAAGAGCTCAGAGAAACAATTGCAATTAAATGTAGAAATCGATTACATTGGATCCTTTTATCGGGTTATGGTTCATTCTTCCTTTACCGACATACAACCAAATAGTCTGGCCTCTTCTTTACACATTCTCCTCTGTCCTCACACACCTGACAATGCGGAAATTCCCAAACAATTCTTCTTTGCCTAAGGGGTTAAATACAGCACTGTAATTGTCCAGTGGCTACTTTTTGTTTGTAAGATTGTCCAGCTGGTTCTGCAGTGTATTTTACTTTAATATACTACTGTATCACTAAAGCTAAACTGAACTCTTAAGTGTTCACTGTTTTCGTCCGGAGGACTTGACTCACAGCACACATAGCCTATATTTCTGTAATTCTGTACTTTACAATATTTATACAGTACAATTTAACATTGACTAAGCTGTGTGTGTGGAGGACAGAAACTGAAACTACAGTTTGCTGTGTACAATATGTTTTTCGGCCATGCGCTGCCGAGCATGCATCTGCATACGCTGTTGCCAGTCAGTCGGCTCTTGAGTATCTTGTCATAAAGTTCGGTCACCAGGATGTTGTCTCATGGCAAACCCAACATGGCGCAGTGAGTAGGATGAGAACCAAGCCATGCCCCAGATACGTCGACCACCCATGGGCACGCCGAGGCGGGCCTCACCTGCGATGCCATGGGCCTTGTCACAGGCCGTGATGCAAGCACAGATGTTAATTGCAGACCAGCAACACACGTTCTGTTCCCTTCAGGATGCCCTACCCGGTTCCGGAGCTCGTGCCAGTGAAGTTCCTGTCTCTGCTGCCCCTGAGAAGTGTGATTCGGAAATGTCCTTGGCAGCGTTCAGATCCTGGAGACGTTCGATGACGTGTTGGATTCACCTTGACAAGTTCCCACTGCAGGATGTTGTCCTGCACATTAGGCTCAACTGCACGCCGGCGTTGCAGCGTGCACTGGACGCTCGGTATTCAGATGCCAAATGGAACGCCCTCGCCCCAGACACAGCTCTGGACGCCACTGGGAATATTGTGTTGCGGTCGTCAAATCAGGCAGTGCAGGGGTCTGAATTCTTTGCCCTCGCACAAGGGAGCGAGGAGTCAGTGAGCGACTATTTTTTCGAGGTGTGCTCAGAAGGCCATCGACTGTGATTTTCAGTGTCCTAAATGCGGGGAGTGCTTGATAAAATACATGCTGTTGTGGAAAATAATGTTAGGCTTCAGTGCCCCTGTATTAAAAAGGCACGTTTTTCAGGCATGTGATACATTTAAAAGTGTAGATGCCTTTCAGGCACTGTGCTGCACTTTCGAAGCTGCACGCTAAGACGTTGAAAGTGTCCCGCATGTCGCTATCGGTGAGAGGGAATCTGCTGGCACCTCGAGTGATGACATCACAGGCAGGGATGACGTAGAGCCAGACGTTGCGGTGTTGTACGGCAACTTCAATGTAAAGTGTTGCGGAAATTGTGGGCCAAGAAGACGGGCCAACCTCGCCGCACAGTAGACTTCCAGCGCCTCAACGCCCACTGTCTTCGTGAGACTCATCATACACCGGCACCCTTCGACATGATTTCAAGCATCCCCATTCACACGTACAAAACTACGGCGGACGCCCACTGGGGTTTCCATCAAGTGGAATTGGACGAGGACAGCCGCCCACTCACGACCTTCATCACCCCATAGGGACGATACCGTTATCGCAGAACACCCATGGGTCACTGTTCTGCGTCTGACGCCTACACAAAAAGGTTTGATGATGCCTTGCAAGACATCACCAGAAAGCATAAATGCATTGACGACACTTTGCTCTACGATCACAGCATCGAAGAGGCATTCTGGCATGTATATGAATTCCTGTCAACGTGTGCCTCTGCAGGTATCACACTCAAACCCGAGAAGTTTAAATTCTGCAAGAGAGAGGTTACTTTCGTCTTTTATCACCTGGGATGGGAGTCATACAAGCTCGCAGACAAACGACTAGACGCCATTCGTAACTTCCATATGCCAGAGAAGCCCTCCATCACGGATATTAGGTCGTGGTTCGGATTCGTGAATCAATTAGCTCCCTTTCTTGCAACGGCGCCCATCATGGAGCCCTTTAGGGGACCTCCTCAGTAAACCCACCGGAAAAAAACGTCTACTGGGATAGCCAGCTACGTGACAAACTCCGGCAGGCACAGGAGGTCATCTGACAATTAGCCAATTGGCATATTACGACAAGACATGCCCTACGACGATAATGACGGATTGGAGCAAGGAAGGCATCGGTTTTATAGTCCTTCAGCAGTATTGCATTTGTCAGTCACCTGACAGCCCCTTTTGTTGCAAGGGCGGCTGGCGCCTTGCCCTGTGTGGTAGTCGACACCTCACCCCCTCTGAAGCTGGGTATGTCCCCGTAGAAGGAGAAGCCTGGCATTTACCTGGTGCTTGCGGAAGGCCAGGTTCTTCCTACTTGGGTGTCCTAATCTCACCATCATCACGGACCACCGTCCACTCATCAAACTACTGGGTGACAGAGCCCTCAAGGACGTCATCAACCCAAGATTATTCAACCTGAAAGAGAAGACACTCCAGTTCAAGTTCCACATGAAATACCTGCCCGGAAAAAGGAACACTGCCGCGGATTTTCTTTCAAGGTACCCGACCATGCGAGCATCCTACGAAGCTTCTGACGTGGATTTGGAGGACGACATTCAAGTGGCAGTGCCATGTGCAACCATGGCTGCCTTGGAACCGGATATCATCGTGTTGGATGAAGACTGCTTCAGGAGCACCTCATCTAACAACCCTGTATATCAGCTCTTGCTTGCCAGGGTTGCAGCGGGCGACTGGCCCTAACAGAAATTGCAAGAACTTGCCTGCCTTCGTTCCTTCTTCAGCGTTCGGGACCGGCTAGCCATCAACCAGGATCTGGTGACATACTCAGTGGACAAAGGATGTGTTCGTTTGGTCATCCCCGAGGATTTACGCCGCCAGGTAGCTGCTAACCTACACACAGGACACCAAGGCCTCGACTCTAGGCTTAGAAGACCCAGGCAGTCGGTCTATTGGCTGGGAATAGAAGGGGACCTTCAGCATCGCCGTGCCCAATGCACTTCATGCAATGAACACGCCCCCTCACTGCCTCCTGAAGAAATGATGCACACACCCCTTGTGGAATGCCCCTTCCAGCAAGTCGTCGCAGATATGTTCCAGATAGAAGGCAGTGTATACGTGGTATATGCAGATAGACTAACAGGTTGGTTAGAAGTAGCTCACTTCCCCAATGGTACCACATCTAACAAAATCAGCAATAACCTTCAATCATATTTCTCGTGTTGGGGAGCCCCGGAACAAATATCAACTGACGGAGGTACGAACTTGGCCAGCGAGGAGATGGAGGCCTTCTTCAGGAGATGGGGAGTCAAGGTCCGGCTGTCGTCGGCCCAGTCTAATGGCAGGGAAGAAGCAGCTGTCAAATCGGCAAAGAGGCTACTCCGAGAAAACAAGTTAAAGTTGGAGCCCTTGAGCCGGACAAAACAGCCCTGGCGATACTTCAGTATCCCAACACTCCCCTCAGAGAGATTAACAAGTCGCCGTCTCAGCTTGCAACGGGTCTCCAGCTGCGCGATGGGGTACCGACGGCCAGGAGACACCTGTTAGTAGACAGACATTGGAGGCAGACGATACGTCGAAGGGAGTTACAAGTGGCAAGGTCGCAGGAGGTGATGCGCATCCCTGGCACTACCAGAAGACTGCCGCCCATCAAACTAGGTACCCGTGTACGCATACAAAACCAAGCTACCAAGCAGTGGGATAGAACGGGCATAGTAACAGAAACAAAGCCCCATCGTCAGTACACCGTCAAGCTCAACGGGGGCGGCAGGCTCTCAAAAAGGAATAGACGACACCTGAGAGTCATCGCTCCGCCCTCCGGCACGCCCGTGTCTCAGCACGAGACCTCCGCAAGCCATACCCCGACAGAACAGGGAACACTCCCCATACAGGAGCCCAACGTCGTTAGTAGGCCGAGAAGGGCCGCCGGTAAACCCAAGTGGCTCAAAGACTTTGTAGAATGATGTTATTATCTGTTGTATGTAATTGCATCAGGAGTTGATATTTCTTTCCAGAGAATTTATGTAATTTATTCTGTTTTTGTTTATGTAGCAAAAAAATAGCTTTAATTTTTTTCTTCTCTCTCATTTCTCATTGATCTAGGGACATTTTCCCCTTTTATTTTTGCCATGTATAAGTATAATCTTGAAGGGGGGGATGTACGATATGTTTTCCGGCCATGCGCTGCCGAGCATGCCTCTGCATACGCTGTTGCCAGTCAGTCGGCTCTTGAATATCTTGTAGTAAAGTTGGGTCACCAGGACGTTGTCTTATTGCAAACCCAACACTTCCAGCTATAGAAAAAATATATTTATTTAAAAACAATTTGAGAGAATAATAAAATTAATAATTTAAGTACTTATTATCTTATTAGCTTTATATAACATAAAAATATTATTTTCAGATTAAAGTCTGCAGTTTTTTATAATAATAAGTAAAAATATATCTACACACTATCCTATTTCGGTTTTTTAGAGAAACGTAATATCTTTGACAGGTTGAGTATTTAATACTCTACCTAATAACACAGTTTCATAGAAAGGATTAGTAAATTTGCCTTAATTTAATTCCGTACACTTACCCTAACGTTCCCAGAGGCCGTGTAATAGTGTTTTACCCACATATCAAACAAATAGGCTTGTGAATTTCCATGAAACTACAGCAATGAATGTTTCAAACCTTGGCCTAATTTTTGGTGGTACAATGAATTGACAGATGTGCTTCATTAACCCGTTTACTCTTAGAAAAAAGAGGAACTTCTTCCCTTCCTTCAGAGCATTTCGAAGAAGTGGTACTTAATCACGTAACTGTGACGCAGAGGTTCCCCCAAGTTAGCCCAACCCTCCTTCAGTGTTTACACCTGTGGCTATCCTAGTACTCCCCTCCCCCATTCCTTCTCTCTCTCTCTCTCTCTCTCTCTCTCTCTCTCTCTCTCTCTCTCTCTCTCTCTCTCTCTCTCTCTCTCATATTTATACGGAATTTCAACAAACATTTTGTTAGGATAAAATTAAAAAATTTACATAAGCAAAAATTTAACTCAAATCTCTATTCTTTAATTATATTTCCCTGAAGATTTTCTCATTTCATGAGTCCTTTGACAGTGACGATTTAACAGTAAATGAAGAATATGAGACATGAAACGTTAAATACTCTGAACGAACAAGGTAAAACGACAGTGGAGGTCCTGGAGAGAGGGGGGTTCCCCTGCTGTAGGGGACCGGAAAAGCAGCCATCAAAGTAAGTAAGTTTTACATTTTTTCAGTAGGTCCTCTCTAGCACCAGTCAACAAGATCCTTTACAGAGAAGCTACATTCAACCTGTTCCGCTCGTCAGTCCACAGGACATTAGTGAGGGAGGATACACACTCAACATTAGCATTATGTTGAACTAAAATCAGGACAATGAGGGTGTCCTAGAAGGATCAATGCGGGACAGAGAACAAAAGGATAAAATCCGGGACGCCTGACAACCCTACTCTTGATATGTTTAATGAAATGTAAGGTGATAACAATATAATGCTCAGATACTTTCTTAATGATGTTATTAACAAAAATCATCAACTACCTTTGTTGTAGGGGCCAGAAAGTGCCACTCCCTGAAAAGGAGTAAAAAGGAAGGAATAGTCATTACTCTCTCTCTCTCTCTCTCTCTCTCTCTCTCTCTCTCTCTCTCTCTCTCTCTCTCTCATGGCTGCTTTTCCGATTCCATACAGCAGGGGAACCCTACTCTCTCTCTCTCTCTCTCTCTCTCTCTCTCTCTCTCTCTCTCTCTCTCTCTCTCTCTCTCTGATGGCTGCTTTTCCGATTCCATACAGCAGGGGAACCCTACTCTCTCTCTCGCTCTCTCTCTCTCTCTCTCTCTCTCTCTCTCTCTCTCTCTCTCTCTCTCTCTCTCTCTCTGATGGCTGCTTTTCCGATCCCATACAGCAGGGGAACCCTACTCTCTCTCTCTCTCTCTCTCTCTCTCTCTCTCTCTCTCTCTCTCTCTCTCTCTCTCTCTCTGATGGCTGCTTTTCCGATCCCATACAGCAGGGGAACCCTACTCTCTCTCTCTCTCTCTCTCTCTCTCTCTCTCTCTCTCTCTCTCTCTCTCTCTCTCTCTCTCTCAGAGAGACATATCTTGCATCATTCCACTTTCCTTTGTAATAGGCCTAAAAACACTTTGTTTCTATCATAAACATTTTAATTCTCAATTATTTATTGGTTTCATATATTTCCATCGCTCTCTATAATAGTTCTATAAACATTATGTAACAAACCTTTATCTATATCCATTTATTCTACATACATTCATTCTTTTACCTTCCCAAATTCTCACTTCATAGTTTAATGATAAAGAATCTATGTCTAAACTTGTTTCAAATCGATTTGACCATTCATTTATCCACATTACCATTTGTAGCATTAATTATTAGTAATAGGAATGGATAGATTTCGTTTGATAAGGATATATTACATTGATTTAGATCATTATTAATAACAATAGCAAATAGTTCAGGTTTTGGACAGAAGTATTAGTCTTTCTATCGACACTATTAATATATAATGTAGTTATAATAAGTCTTGCTTGACTTAATGTTTGTTTGAAGGTAAAATTATTATAAGTATCCTTTAATAATCGCTTTTTCCAAGAAGAAGAAAACTCGCTATTATTCAATGCTGCTTTTGCTGATACAACGTTGCAAACTCTGGTTAAATAAACTTAGTTTTCATAGCACCTGACCTCACTTTTAGGGAAAGGGAAAAAGAAAGGAAGTTGCTAGAGGAATTGAGAGAGAAAAAAGAAAATGGAGAGCAGGGGTGGTACATAAAGAGAGGAGAACTAGTAAGAAACGACAATTTTCGTCAAGAAGCAAACGCAAGCAGAGCAAATTAGAAAAGGTATAAATTTAGACAAAAAAGTTAGCCATTGTATAAAAATATGCCTGTTAAATATCCAAGCACTAACTAAGCAGACATTAATAGAAGTAGAAAACGAGATGAACACAAATAAAATTCATATATTTTGTTTGACAGAAACGCACCAAAAAATAGATAAAATACAGCTAAGTAAAGGTCTGTTAAAAATAGAAAAAAGAAGGGATTTTAAAGACAAAAAGGGTGGTGGGTTAATGTTAATTTTTTAAAACAATAATATCACTGAAGCAGAGGAAATGGAAACAAAACATAGTGATATAATAATGGTACAATGCAAAAGCCACAACTTAGCATTTTTGATAATACTAGTATATTTCGCAGCAGGAAATACAGAAGATAGAAAAAGAGATCAAGAATTGAAAGAGGAATGTGAAAATTTAATACAAAAAGCAGGAGAAACAACTCCTTTGCTAGTTATGGGGGATTTTAACGGCCACGTGGGATTTCTGGGACACCAACAAGTAGACAGAAATGGGGAAATGGTGCTATATTGGATGGGTAACCACAACCTAACACTATTAAATGGAGATGAAAGGTGCTATTGATTTTGTACTTGCAAATAATATGCTATATAAACAATTTAAATGTATGGAAATAGATGAAGATAAAACAGTATTAGACATATCAGATCACAACTTAATAACAGTAGAATTAGAAGTAAAAACAAATAGAGAAAATAATTGCAATAAAGTGAAGTGGGAAAAAATTACATATTATAGCAGTGACGCAAAAGATATAGACGAATATGTGAAATCTATAGAGAGAAAACTTGTCAGCAAGGATGAAAAAAACATTGAAGAGCTAAACATAATAATGGCAGAAATATAACAAGAACATTTGGATAAAACATATATGAGACCAAAGAACAACCTTGGGTAACCGAGGAAATAAGGAGAAAGATTAAGGAAAGAAAGGAACTTTATAGAAAAAAGAGAAATGAAAAAGATATTAGGTTTAAACAGAATTAGAAGAAAAATACAATCATAAGAAGAAAGAAGTACAAATACTGGTGAAAGATAGTATAACTTTATATAAGAAAAAGAAGACCAGGGAGATAAGAGATGATATAAACAATAAACAATGCAAATAAAAGAAGAATTTAAGAAGTCCAAACTGACAGACAATGGGTTGCCAAAACTGATGATAGCAAGGTGTTATCCTATCTAATTTCAAGGTAGAAGGGAATAAAAGTAAAGATTGAGAATCTCATTATGATATTAATTTATTTAAGGCACAGGTAATATAAACTTAATAAGAATAATAAGAATAAGTTTAGAAGCTTTGCACCTATTTATAAAGAGATAGAGTGCCCGTAAACTTATTTTGCGGAGTGAGCAATAAGGAACCAGGAGTAATAATAATAATAATAATAATAATAATAATAATAATAATAATAATAAGGCTTCTATTAATATTTTCTTAGTAATATTGTGTCTTCTACAGTTCCATCTCTGAAGAAAAACAGAAGAAGAGGAAGAACAATGTTTGTTTACATTTGAGACGATGGAGGTCCAACATGTGTCAAGGCGTCCTTTCTTAATTTACGGCAAATTATCCAATATAGAAAAACTTTTTTCAAATGTAGATAAAGGTGAGTTATCATATATAGTTATTGTCACATTATGCGAAGTTCAGGATGTGTTTCATTATAGTAATTAAGTCTTTTTTGGTAAAGTTTTGTATGGTGTCAGAAAAGGCTGTTTTTTTTTAGTATATACAATTTCTCCTACATTTTGGTCCTTAATGAAATATCTCTTGGGGTGTGAATATTTCGTTTTTACAGGCTTTAAATTTCTTATTACTAGTTAAATCATTTTATTTATGTGAAAAATGACAATATGTTGTTTATCTAAGTCCACAATACGATATTATGAAGTTAGTTTTACGATATACATAATTTATTGTTGCCGTGCCAGGATCAAAGCTGGTTTGGAAGCACAAGGTTGAGATTTAGTCTTGGGGTAAGCTAAGGACACGGCGGTCTAAGGGGATAAATAGGTAAGGATAGGGCAGTCTAACGGACTAAGGAGGTAAGGATACGTCTCCTAGGTTATGTTAGGTGGGAAACCTTAGGCTATGTTCATGTCTTTGTTTCCCTTTTAAAGTGTTGGAGCCTTTGTATATCAGCGGCCAGTTCCTCCTCCGAGCGTAAAATATCGATACCAAATAAACTAAACTTTCCCCCCTAACCTAACCTACAAACCGTGTCCTTACCTATTTACTTAACTGGGGGCAAATGCCTCCCTGCGACCCCCCCCCCCCCTTACACTGCTATATTCTTAGCCGTCATCATACTTACAGGTGGCCGCTATCACACATACACCCCAAAGTGTGGTTTTTGAGTCATAATCTTTGTAATTTTACACCAGGTCTGTCCCAACAAAATATATAAAGACTCCAGGTCAGGTAAAATATCAGTAGTAACCATTAATTATTTTGCAGAAATGGTGACGACGCTTGTGGGAAACCCTTATTTACAAGTTATGAATCCACAGAGGGAATGGCCTTAGTATTTTTGACATGATTGCAGTAGCGACTTCCTTCAAAGCTTAGAAATTAAAAAGAAAATGCCGGAGACAGACTGTCTTTAGAAGTGAATTATGTGATCGGCCGGAAGAAAAGTGCCGTGGTAGTGAAGACACCTCTGAATGGTCTTGGATTAGAAAATGGGAAAGCTAGGATCTAGTGGTATGGAAAATGGGAGAGCTAGGATCCAGTGGTATAGAAAACTGGACATTGGGATATGTATGTATCGACGGAATTATTAATTTTTATTGAACTTATGTATATTGTCATTAGTTTCAGAATATAGTTTAAGGGGTGCAAAGATGTGTATGTTCCTCCACATTGCACAAACCTTTGATCTTTAAAGGTTTTAAAGGTCACTCATGAATGGCAGAGACAAAGGGACAGTGACAATACCCTAGAGACTAACCATATGTATACATATGAGAAGTGCCCAAGCTAGGATCAGGCAGGGCCAGGCAATGGCTGTTGAAGACTCAGTAGGTGACCAATTGGTTCCCCCAAACTCCCTCATCTTTAGCCCACAAGGATGGCGAGTGTGCAGACACTACAAAAGACTATCGAGCTTGAGCTGGTCTCAAAACCCAGTTGTTCCGTAACTGAAATACAAACCATGCTATTTACATGGGGTAATTACTTTCGGCGTAGCTGAATGATGAGCCATAAAGTTTTAACGAGGGTTTCCTACCCCACCGCTAGTTAGCGGGGGGGTAGGGAGGGGTAGCTAGCTACCCCTCCCCGCTCACACACACTGGAAATAGCTCACTTTACTTCTGGCTCGGGTAGCCTACCCTCGCTTGACGGCAATTCCTGTTTTGTCTTTTAATTACTTACTGTTTCTTATACATATATATTTAAACATTATGATGTTTATATATATATATATATATATATATATATATATATATATATATATATATATATGTGTATAAGATATAGTAAGTTTCCTTTTCAGTGTTTGTGCGGTGTGTGTGGTGTACGACAACGAGAGTGTTCATCGGCTTAGCACTAGGCCACCACAATTTCCCTTCACGGGGCGTGGCCGCTCACTCCTAGGCCACCACAGTTGCCTTCATGGAGAGCGGTGTCTCTCTCGGGGTCGTTCACCTCTTACTACGTACTATTACTACTACAATAGCTTCCTTCCCGTTGCGGGCTGAGTTGTTATTACGTTTATTTGTTTCAATTATTTTTTTATGAAATCTAATTGCATTTTTAACATTTCAGCTGGGAACATTTTCCTTCGGGGGTCTGTGAATCTTGGAAACATTCAAATCAGTTCATAATTATAGTTATTATAATTCTGTTTTTTGTTTTAGGTCCCCGCCCTCCCCCTTCTTCATTGTGAGGGAGGAGGGCGCATACCTACTTCGTTCAAATGTTCTTTCCCTCGGGGTTACTCTTTGGAGTTTCACTCGGGGGGATTTCTGTTAAATAATTACTTTATTTATTTTCCAGTTAACTATGCAGTTTCATCGTTTGACTGAAGTGTGCCATCGAAGCAGAGCTGTCCTGTTTATGCCTGGGGAGTCTGCTTTTGCTGCCGTCTCTCTAGGACATCATCATGGGCGTTTCCCTTCTCTTAGAGGTTCTCCTGTGACAACTTTCAGCTCTTCAGTCATCTTTGGATGATAAGGAGGTTCGCCTCTAAGGGTAGTTTGTAACTTTCCTTCTTCCATTTTTGTTCCTGGTCCTTAGGCGGTTATGCTCTTGGGGCTGAGCGACCGCCCTCGTAACCATGCTCAAGGGGCTGAGCGGTTACAAGGCCGGACCATGGAACTTCTAGTGCTAAGGGCTCCTCTTCGGAGGATTGCTCCTTACAGGTCAGCTTGCTGACCCCGCGGCCCTTAGGGGCGCCATCGCCAGTGTCTGGGTTTTCCTGGTCCTTAGGCGGTTATGCTCTTAGTGCTGAGCGACCTCTCTTGTAACCACGCTCAAGGGGCTGAGCGGTTGCAAGTCCGACCCATGGAACTGATGTGACTATGCTCTTGGGGCTGAGCAGTCGCTTCTGTAGCTATGCTCAAGGGGCTGAGCAGCTACAAGATCAGTCTTGTGACCTCTCTCGTTCGCGAGGGAGGCCACTCATAAGGGCTCCTCTTCGGAGGATTGTTCCTGATTAGACCAGCTTGCTGTTCAGTCACTATCACTTCGGTGTTTAGTGACGGGGAAACTTTGGTTTCTCGTTACTCTGACCCTTCCGGGTCTCGTAACATGAGTTACACAGATCCCTTGGGCTCTCGTAACTTTAGTCACTCCTTCACTTCAGTGATTAGCGATGGGGAAACTTCGGTTTCTCGTTGCTCTGATCCTTCGGGGTCTTGCAACTCTAACCCCTCAGGGTCTCGCTGCATACGTTCACGATCCCCTTCGGGACTTTGTATCCAGTCGCCCTACAGACATGCTGACCTGCCATCTCCTTTAAGGATGATGCGCGCTACGTGCCATCTAAACCTGTCATTGCGCAGGCACAGGTCCCGTCAGGACCTAAGGGTAATGATTTCAAAACTGCGCATCAAACCCTTGCGCGCCAGGTTATATCTGTGCGCCCTTCTGCTGTTGCTGCTGCTGATCCTGATTTTGCGCCCCTGCGCACCCACAACCTTCAGCGCGCCCGCGCCCATCAACAGTTCCTGAGTTAACGCGCCTGCGCCCAAAAAGCGCACACGTACTCGCCTGCGCGAAATGCGCTCGTGCTCGTGTACGCACAAATGTTCCAGTTGTGCGCCAGGGTTCCCCTGCGCGCCCACAGCTTTCTGCGCTCCCACACCCATCTGCTGTTCCTGCGGTGGCCGCAGGAACCCATCACTCTTATAATAATAAAAGTGATGCGCACCCTCGCGCAGTTCCTGACATAGCGCACACGCGCTCGCCAACGCACCAGCGCGCTTCTACATTTCCGCGCGCAGTCCAGGAGGAACCTAAGATAGCGCGCAGGCGCTCACAGGTTCCCCTGGACTCTGTTCCAGCCGTGCGTAATGTCAAACCAACGGCGCACAATGTTCCAGCCTCGTCTGTGCGCCCAGTTCCAGTTGTGCAAGGTGCGCGCCAGAATTTCTGGGCGCCAAATTCCAGCTGCGCAGGATGCGCGCCAGATTCGGCAGCGAACGCCCACGCGTTCGATCCCTGCCGCTCGCCCTGAGCGCCCACCACAAAAGCACACACCTGTGCGCCAACATCCTGATGTGTGCCCACGATTGCCAAGGGCAACCTGCGCATTGTTCACCTGCGCGCCAACGCGCACTCTCGCCAGCGCTCCAATCTCTGAAGCCGCTTTTCACGCGCAAGCACTCATCAGCAGCTTGTCAGCCCACTGACTCCTGTAATCCATCCTGTAATCCCCTGTAAACCAGCTCCTGCGCGCCGCACGCCCTCGCCATCTCCTACGTGCGCCCGCGCCATCGCCCACACGCTCGCGCCCGTAACCTCGAATTCCCACGCCCACGAGCGAGCGCGAATATCCTGCTGCGCGCAAATTATTCACGCGCAATCCAGAACAGGGTCCTTCACGGCGCCCTGATTGCCAACACGATCAGGTACAAGCCTCAGGGCTACAGGGGGAAAGGTCATCATCGCCTTCCCCTCCCTGCAAGCGCATAACAGCGCGCCCGTCGGAGGAGGGGAGGTTTCCAGACATGCCCAAGGACTCTCCTGTTTCTTCTGCAGTTTTTCAACAGGCGAACCCTCGTTTGTCGACTCCTCCAAGGATCGAACGATCCCTTTCCATCCAGAGGGAGTGTCTGACAGTGCAACTGTCAGTCAGCAGCCCTGGTTTGGTGCCATGTTCAGAGCCCTTATGAAGGCTATGAAGCCTGAGCTCTCTGACCTAGGCCACAAATCAGTGGCAGCCTTCGCCCCCCCCTGAAGAGGAAGAGAGGAGTCCCCTCCGTGGTAACTTCTCCAAGGACTCCAACGCACCAGCGCGCTTCTACATCTCAGTGCGCAGTCCAGGAGGAACCTAAGTTGGCGCACAGGCACTCACAGGTTCCCCTGGACTCTGTTCCAGCGGTGCGCTCGTTCCTGTATCCCTCCTAGGAGGGAACCAAAGGTCTCTAAGACTTTACCCAAGTCTTTTGCAAGGTCTAGACAGGAACCAGAAAGACCCTTGGAGAACGTCCGCGATTCTCCCCAGGAAGAGCCTCTGGGGACGGAAGACTTCGCTGCCAGTCCAGGAGGAGAGCATCAAGAGTCAGAACATGTGTTCTGGCAAGTCCTGACCCTTATGAGGAACCTCAATGGGATCCCAGACCTGAGATTCTTCCTCGTGAAGGGAAGAATACGGTCCTGGACCGAATCTACGGCACCCAGAAACTCTCTAGGGCCAGTGAAGATTTGTCCTGGTCTCAGGGGATAAAGAGCGCCAGAGACAAGGTCGAGGGCCAGCTCTCTGAGCTTGCCTCCTTCAATAGATACAGTGCTTGTAACAAGCCCCTCCCTCCTTCCTAAGTAGGGATCGGTAAGGGGACAGGCCCTCCGGGCAGAAGTCCGGACCATATTGAAGCAGGGCTCTCTCCAAGAGGTTGTGGACCAGTCTCCAGGCTTCTCAATCGACTCTTTTCTGTGAGAAAGGCGTCTGGAGTCTGTAGACCAGTCACCGTCCTCTCGACACTGAACGAGTTTGTCAAACAGTCTCCGTTCAGTATGGAGACGGCAGACACAGTCAGGCTTGCAGTGAGACCACAAGACTTCATGTGTACCTGTTCGAGGTGCTGTGTTTCGTTCTCTCCACAGCGCCTCAAGTGTTCACCAAGGTGTCCACTCTGATTTCATTGGGGGCTCACAGGATCGGCATCCGTCTCCTCCGTTTCCTGGGCGACTGGCTGATCCTAGGAGACTCGAAGGCAACCCTTCTTCGCCATCGGGACAAGTTTCTCGGACTTTGCCAAGTTCTAAGGATCATGGTAGTCTTTGAGAAGTCCTCTCCACAGCCCTCTCAGAGTCTGGTATACCTAGGCATGATCATAGACACCAATCTCCACAAAGCCTTCCCTTCAGACGACAGGATAGCAAGGCTGAGGAAGGTTGCGAGACCTTTCCTCACACGAGATCTTCCAACCCAAACGTGGTTACGTCTCCTTGACCATTTCTCCTCCCTGGCCCGTCTGGTTCCCAACAGTCGCCTCAGGATGAGTTCTCTCCAGTGGCGACTCAGGTCGCGGTGGAGTCAGGGACACGACTCCCCGGACACCTTGATCCCTATGGGACAACCGGAACAGACGGACCTCCAGTGGTGGGTAGCAGACGAGAATCTACGAAAGGGAGTGGACCTTCTTGTCCTCCCCCCCAGACTTGATGCTATTTTCAGACACATCAAAGAGAGGGGGGGGGGCCACGTTCTGAACCACAGGACCTCAGGCCGGTGGTCAGAACCAGGAAAGTACCTTCTCTAGACCTACTAGAGATGAAGGCCGTGTTCCTGGCACTTCAGTAGCTCCACCAAGCCTGGCGGACTACTCTGTGGTTGTGAGGAGCGACAACACCACAGTGATGGCTCATATGCTCAGACAGGCCGGTACTTTTTCAGAACAGCCATCCCATCTTGCAGTAGACATACTGAGATGGCCAGAGTTCCTCTCGATCACCCTAGCAGCTTGCTTTATTCCGGGCAAAGGAATGTGCTCGCCGACAGTCTGAGCAGTGCGACACAGATACTAGATACCGAGTGGTCTTTGGATCCTCAAGTAGCCTACAAAGTCCTGACTCTGTGGGGTTCCCCAACTGTGGACCCGTTCGCTACAGCACTGATCTACAAGCTCCTGCTGTACTGCTCCCCGGTCCCGGACCCCAAGGCCCTCTAGTGAGATGCCTTCCAACAACGGTGGGACAACATCGATTTGTTCGCCTTCCCCCGTTATGGCTGATGAGGAGAGTACTCTACAAGACCAGAGTTTCGGTCAGTCTCTCTATGACCTCCATAGCTCCGCTAAGGCATCTTGCAGAATGGCTCACCAGACCTTCTGTAACTCCTTACGGAGCCTCTGAGGGAACCCCCCTCCACGTCACGGGTTACTCACACAACCACATGCCAACATCCTCCACAAAGCCGTAGCTTCGCTTCGATTTCATGTCGGAAGACTATCCAGCATCTCCTCAAAGAGAGAGGATTTTCGCAACAAGTTGCGAACAGGATGTCTGGACTCCTGCGCAAGTCTTCCACAGTAGTCTACCAGGCGAAGGGGCGAGTTTACTGTGGTCGGTGTCGTGGAGAGGGTATCCCTCCACACGATGCCACTTCCAGCAATAGCGGAGCTCCTCGTGTATTTGCGGGATGGAATGTGCCTTTCAGTTTCGGCAGTGAAAGGCTATCTCTCAGCCTTAGGTCTTGCTTTCAGGCTCAAAGGATAGACATTTCTCCCTCGCTGGAACTCTCTCTCCTCATACGAAGCCATGTTCTCTCCTGCCTTCAGTCAGAAGTGAGACCTCCTCCTTGGAACGTGGTTCGAGTCCTCAAGTCTCTAAAGAGACCTCCCTACAAACCACTACGTAAGGCTCCAGATCACCACGTTACTGGGTAGACAGTGTTCCTGCTAGCCTTAGCCTCGGCCAAGCGAGTCACATGGTCTCTCATACGACATCGCCCATTCAAGGGGATAGGGGGAGGTAACGTTCAGGTTCGTCCCTGAGTTTTGTTGCCAAGACTCAGAACCCGGGAGTGCCGGACCCGCGGTTCGACTCTTTCCAGGTTTCGAGTCTCCGTCCTGTAACAGATGAGCCAGACCATCTCCTACCTTGCCAGTAGGGAGTCTGAGGTTGTGTCTTAAGAGAACAGCTACAGTTCGTCCCCAAGTTCAAGCCTCGTTCGTGGACACTGGGAAAACGAAGAGAAGGGTCACCAGGAATACTATCTCAGCCTGGATTCGCAGGATGTTACACCTGGCCTTGAATCCTGACCCTTCTCCGTCACATCGCCCTAGAGCGCATGATGTCAAGGGCGTAGCTACGTCCCTGCTCTTCATAGAGCATCTTTCAGTGACGCAGGTCCTGCAAGCGGGGGTGTTGAAGCGTCAGGACCACCTTCACGGCCCATTACCTGCAAGACATGACCCACAGGAGGCTCGATACGTTTTCTATCGGCCCTTTGGTGGCTGCACAACAGCTGGTCTAAACCTCAGGCTCCTTAATGGACAAGTAGCAGAAGGTTGAGGGCATTGTTACCTGGTGTTAGTCTGCATGAATGAAAAGATATGTCTGGCCCTTATTCTTTTCTTCATCCTTTCCTCCCTTGGAGAAAGCAGCATCCTGGGTTCTCTGCACAGCTGACCTCAAACCACTGTAGGTAGACCATGCTTCCTTGTGTTCCTAGTATTAAGTGTATTACTGTCATGTCCCCATACCCTGACGAGGTGGTATTGGGAGAGTCCTAGCCTAGATTTCCTTCTGAGGAACTCCAGGTCAACTTCCTTAGACGAGTCACTTTTCACCTTCGCACACACCTTACGTAGGCCGCGGCAGTTTCACAACCGCTAGTGAGGAGCAGGGATTCCCTATTGTCCGAGTACTTAAACGCTCGAATATGGAATCCCCGGGCAAGCCAAAGCCAGTATGGCAGGGACTTGCCACCCTTCCTAAGGGTTAAGTCACCCAATGTAAATAGCGGGGTTTGTATTTCAGTTACAGAACAAATGACAAATTCGTAGATAATTTGTATTTTTCCTAACCATACAAACCTTAGCTATTTACACATATTTGCTCGCCAGCCCTGTCCCCCAAGATAAGTCCTACCTGTAAGTAAAGTGGAGCACGCACTGTGTGTGTGAGGGGGGAGGGGTAGCAAGCTACCCCTCCCTACCCCCCGCTAACTAGCGGAGGGGTAGTAAACCCTCGTTAAAATTCTTATGGCTCGTCATTTCAGCTACGCCGAAGTAATTACCCCATGTAAATAGCTAAGGTTTGTATAGTTAGGAAAAATACAAATTATCTACGAATTTGTCATCTTATACCAGCGTCTCATTCACTCCCCATTGTGTGTCTGCTCGTTCGATTTCCTCCCGAGGATGAACGAGTGAGAACGATGACCAACTAATCCATGGACTGACCCGTTGCTACTTGTGGCACCTCCTGCCTTCCTTGGGGCTCTATGCTCTCCCTGCTGAGGAATGGCTTTTCGAGGGTATTTCAGTTAAGTGCACAGCAGGAGCATATACCTGCCTCCGCAGGTGTTGATCCTGGCCTTCCCTCCGAGACTCTGTGGGTAGGTGAACCACCCGAACTTCTCGTGCCCTTAGCTACAGCACTCTCTACATCTGCTCATCACCCTTTGTTTCTGCAGCTCCGGTGTACGAACAAGAGCAGATTGGTACTTCTCGTAGTTACTATTCAGGGTATCCTCCTCGTGCCTCCTAATTTTGGAACGCTAGAAAAACCCAAAAGCTGATTAAAGTCAGTCTTCTAAGCTCGATGATTATGTGGCCGCTCTCAGACAGCTTGCTCAGAGCCCTTAGCGCCAAAGTGTTTGAAGCACCGAGCTTCTCCCATCGGCAAGTCTTGTAGGCTATAACCCTTTGGGGTCATTGCTGCATATGGTAATGCTTGCGGCAGCTGCATTTCATCATCGTACCCATAGGGCACAACAAATCTCACAGAGCTTTGTGAGGGCAGGCCCTTCGGGACCTTGCCTCGGGCTTTCCTTCCCTTAGGGGGAGAACATGTCTTTTCCTGCTGTTCTTGAGGGCACACAAAAATCTTTGCTAGCCTTGCTCACCACCATACAAGTTTTTGCCTCCTAAGAGCATGCTAGACAACTCGCCAACCTCCTCTGGAAGTGCTGGCAAGTGTTTGTGTTCTTTTCTTGCAAAAGACCAAACCCAGACATAATCCTGCAGGGTTATTGCCACAGATAGGAATGTCTTACGGCTGCCACTTTCCACCATTGTGCCCCCCGGGCACAACAAGTCTCGTGGAACATAACCCTTCGGTGTTATTATCTCGGACTTTTCCCTACAAGATAGAGAGCTCATCGGAACACACATGGTGTCGTCCTCCGACCACTTGCAATCTCCACACCACCTTACCATGTAGTGCCCTCAGGACACAATGGTCTTGTTAGATATAACCCTTCGGGGTTATTGTCTCGTGCATCTACTCCTGACGGGATGGAATCAGCTCGTGCTTATGTTTACGAACGATGGCAAACAAGTATTCACTTACAGGTCGCTTGTTCCACCCACGAGGCAGGCGGGTGAGCTCCTGCCGACGAAGGTCTGATCGCTTCGCTAGCTGCATGAGCTCCTCATGGGTGCATGGATGCTCACAATCATGTTTGCAATGCTATTGCTAGTCATTGATCAATTCCCTTCGAGCAATGATGTGCTTCATTGTACAGTATACATATTTTTCCGCAAGCTACTCCACAAGCTACCTCGAAGGAGCTCACACAAGACTAACGTGTTCATGTGCTTATACACGCTCATGAGGAGTAGAAAGGTCTACTTACCATCATACAGAACTGACTGACGGTCCTTCGTTTGCGAAGGGCAATCTGTTTCAGTCATTTGATGTGGGGAACCAATCAAATTGGAAACTGGTTGCAATACAGCATTAGCTCTCTTTCTCAGTCGATGGTTGTATCCCTTGGGGAAAGTCAGGTTATTCATGAACCCTCTACCTTCCCATAACCAGACATGGTAGTTTGCCCTTATGTGGGGTCCTCCTTCATCCCCGGCAGGTCCTCCCTAACATCTCCGGATTTTAAGTCTTAAGTGTCAAAGGTACTTAGACTCTGAAACTTTGCATAAGCAAGTCTGTTCCCTAAGGAGGGAGGGACCAATCGAGGCTAATTCCAGTTTTCCGATCAGGAATAGAGAGGTCAGAGACGTATTTACCTCTTTTCTATGGGTTGCCTGTCATCAGGAAAAAGGAGGTCTCGTCGCGAACCTTCATCGATGTTTTCCGATCGAGTTCGGGTGCAACGAATCAATCGGGCCACACCCGGATCTTCATCCTGCCCTGGGGTACCTGTCACCGAGGATTCCTGCAGTAAGATTGGGGGAAACATAAACCTTCTATTGATGAAAATTTTTTGTTATTGTTTTACTGGTCCATAGCTGGGCTTATGCGCACAACTACCTGTCTGATGAATGCGATTAAAGATTAGCATTTTGCTTTTGGAAGTACTGTAGTTGCTTGCGACTGATTGTTTGCTTGACAGCGATCAACTAGGGAGGCTCGCTGTAATGCTGTTATACACTAGAGGTAACTGGTTACTCAAATAATGACCGGTCCGTAAGTGGATATACACGACCAGCTCCCATTCTGGCAAAGGTAGTTGAAGGACAAGGCTTCATCATCCCTTTACAGAGACAGTTTCATGCAACCGATTGCACGACTCAAAAGCAATCCACTTGAAATGTTTACTTGTTAAGCAACCACTTGGCACTCTTGGGCACTCCGATGAGAGTTGACCTTTCACTGGAGAGTCAGATGATTCTTGTTGCTCAATAGACACAACCGTGGGCGGTGCTGGCTGCCTTGCTATGGAGTTGGCTGACCAGGTAGCCTGAAAACTCTGTGGAATTTTTCGGGGAGTACTTGGGTGCCTGTCTCAGTTTCCGATGAAATTCAAAGGGAAGAGTAGTTTTCACCTGAAAAGGTTACTTGTACAACCTATCTCCCATTTACCTAAGTCACGATATGAGCTATAGCATGCCGGATTGCTCCCCAGGGAGTGAAGTCAATGACACCACCGCTGTTAAAGGCAAGTGGAATCGAGATTACTTCCGCTAGGAAGGGGATCCCGCTCACCTGTCTTACTGGGGAGGATGCCACAGAAGTAGGGGATAATAAGAAGACCTTAGGACTGCACATGAATAGGAATCCATGTGCAGTCCTAATCCTCCTCGAGAGGTGACACGTCGTGATTCTTTGTCACTTTCCATTGACTCGACATTCTGTGACTTTGTCCTCTGGTTTTAACTGGAGGTTATCCTCCAAGAATGTACCTAGTCATCTTTTGAGAATTGATTTGACAGTACAGGGTATGAGGCTCTGGCCTACGCTCAACCCCTCAAGTTTTCACAAGAATATTCACTCTAGTTGCAATAGGGACCAATGCCCATGCATCCACCCTCCTCGTCTCGTAGAGTTGTTAAATTCTAGCAGACGCAGTGGAGATGTTTCTCCGACACGTGAGACAATGTTTTGGGTTTTATCTCATTAGGGAAAAACTGCTAGAATTCATTCTGATGACCTCCATGAGAACCGGCATATTTAGAAAAGCTAACTTCTAAAGAGACGAAGTTGCTTTGCCAAGCACAGGGGTAAAGACTCAGGGAAGCAGCTTGTCCCTTCCTCAAGCGAGACTTCTTACAGGCCCACCGACAGCTGTGCCTGTTGGGGCACCAGAACTTTCAAGTTCTATGGCCCCTGCCAAAGTCGTAGCTTTAGTCCCCTCTAGTGGCAGCTAATCCTTTCGGTATTAGCATGGATTCCATGGACGTTCGAGCGGGATAGGATGAGAGTGAAAGAAAGGCCCGAGTTGGGAGGTAGAGATTACCAACCTCCTACAGAGAAATAGACCTTCTCTCCTTCCCCACATTCAATGGTCTCGGGGGATGATCAAAAGAAAAGGGGAGGGGCCTATCTGTCGTGACACATGGCCTCTAAGCTATGTTTCAACCTTTATCGGCAGTGGCACACAAGTTTTACTGGATTTGAGCACAGTGTTGCTGGCTTGTAATCTCTTTCCAATAACTCCCTTCTTGTCACACCGTATTTTTTTTTTTTCTTTTTTTTTATCAAAGCATGATGGTGGTAGAATACCTAGACAAGGGTATTCTTGGCACAGCATAGAACACCCAGGACAAAGATATTCTTTGTACAACTACTGTCCGTTTAGCGGTTAGAAGATGGAGTTGGACATGAGACAACTCGATATCCCTCTGCAACCTAATTCAGTGTGGGCAAGGAAACTTCCTAGCAGTCATTCTGACCAAGCAGACTCAAAGAACCTTTCTCTCCCTCAGTTAGCCATCTAAATCTTGACCCTGGTGGGAATTGCAGACGAGGTGTCAGTCCGGGATGTCTTATGTCCAGAAGTTTCTGGAGTGCTGTTGCCTAGAATGGGGTAACCAGACACCTCCTTTAAAGGCCTCTCACATCCAGGGAATGCCCACGTGTTTTCCCCCCTACAGTCTAATGAGGATACTCAGTCTAGAAGGGCATTGACAGATCGGTCAATGACCCCAGTAGCTCTGCGGTGGCAGCAACCACAATAGCACCTAGACCCTCTATTCTTGCTTATAGAGATATCCAGAGAATTTTTCTCTCCCTTCCCGAGTTGCTCATACGACCTCATTCAGGGATTCACCACGATCAGTCATATCCTTATGACCTCTTACCTGGAGTATTCAATATCTCCTCTCTCAGAGAGACTTTTTGCAAGCAGTAACAAAACAAATGACTGGATACCCCTGTAGGTCATCGTTTGCCTCTCATCAGGTGAAGTGGTCTATCCGCTAAGGTTAAGGTCATGGAAGAGGCCTCGTGCCGCTCGATATCTCTCTCCCCGGGAAAGCGAAGCTTGCTATGCCTCGGGGAGGAAAGCCCCTTCATGGTCTTGACCGTAACTGAATGCTGCTTTCCTTCTCGCCTTGGCCTCAGCTATGAGTGCCAGCGAAGGACGTGGTCTCTTCTACGACATATTCCAGCCAGGGGATGGAGGTCTGGGAACACCACTTCATTCCTAAGTCTGTTGCCAAGCCTCTAACTCCGGAGGATCTAAGTTTGGCGTCCTTCCTGATTGAAAGTCTCCGTTCTTTATCCTTTGACCCAGAGCGTTTGTTAATATGTACTATAAGAGCACTGAGGCGTTATCTTGAAATCTACAGGAGAGAGCTCCATGTGAACAAGTTTTTCGTGAGCACGAGCAGGGTCAAGAGGAGGCTCAACAAGAATATGATCTCTTCTTGAATTCACCAGGTCACACATCGAGCCTTGAATCCAGATTCCCCTTCACAAAATCGTAGACCTAGAGCTCATGATGTTAGGGGTGTAAGTATGTCCCTAGCAATTAAAAAAAGAACTCTGTGGTGCTGGTACTTTAAGTGGGTGTTTGGAAGCGTCAGACGACCTTCACAGCCCACTACCTGCAAGACGTAACCCACAGTAACCTGAATTAATGCCTAGGTGTTGTGGTGGCTGCACATGTGGTTTGAGATACCTCAGCTCACTTGCAGGAAAAGTAGCAATCGGTTGAGGGCAGACGTTACCTGGGATTAGTCTGGGATGAATAGTAGAGTGACTGGTCTTTTCTTTCTTCATCTTCTCCACTCTTGGGGTAGAGCACATGTGGAACTTTGCAAGCTGGCCTCCTCTGTCTGCAGGTAAAACCATATCACTTGTGTAACCTGAAATATGTTACGTCCCCATCCTCCCAGCAAAGGGGAGTCAGGTAGTGGTTAGGTTAAGTAAGCAGAGTGTTCCACTCCAAGAATCTTTATCTGGTCAAGTCACAGCGCTTAGCCCTCACACGCTTACTGATTGGCCAGGCTGTCAGCTCTTTCTCATAGACGAGAGTTAACGAGGTGAGAGGGTGCCTCTATTAAGCTCATGCAAAGCACGGAGTCACACTTTGGGTCATGTTACCAGCCAGTTGGTTAGGACTTCCATCCACCTAGTGGTAAGTCTCATACATTATATAGGGAGTGAAAGGTTTGTAGGAGGAGTTGGAACAAATGACAAATTTGGAAATAGTTTTTATTTTTCCTAACCATACAAACCTTGTGCTATTAATTCATAATGGCTGGCCATCACCTATTCCCCTGTGAATCCTGCCTGTAATAAAAGATGACTTCATATCACCAGTGAGTGTGAGAGTCAGGTGGCTTGTCGACCCCCACCAACCGGCCCGCTAATTAGTGGCTTTGCTGAAATAATATTCTCATATAAAGAGCTCGAGGTTTGTTTGGTTAGGAAAAGTACAAATGATTTCCAAGTTTGTCATGTTAGTAAGTGCGGTTATTTTAGAATTTAGCGGATTATTGATCTATTATATTTCGTAGTGTGTTGAAGCTGACTGTTATACATATCTTCTACCCCTTTGTTATCCCTACATTAAGGGGTTGGTTGCCTGATGCGCCCTCTCCAATCCCTTAGATCAAAGGCATCCTCTTCCACCAAACCTCTTCTCTCCATATCATCCTTCACCTTATCTCACCATCTAATTCTCTGCCTCCCTCTTGATCTTCTCCCAATAACAGGTTCCTCCTAAGCCCTCCTCACTCCCTCCCCACCATTCATCCTTAACACGTGTCCACAACATCTTCGTGACACTCTTATCATCTCTGTAATCTTGACTACACCTGCCATTCTTAGAATTTCATCATTTTCCAATCTTTCAAACAGTGATATTCCCATAAACAACCTCAGCATTCTCATCTCTGTTCTCTCAATCTTTGCTTCCTCTTCTCGTCTTAAAGCCCAAGTTTCTGATCCATACATTAACACTGGTCTTATTACTGTGCTATAATAGATCTTGACTTTTACTTTGATGGGCATTTTCCTATCACCTACCATTCCTGCTACCTCCCTCCACTCTCCCCATGCTGCTTTTATCCTATTCTCGTCTTCAGCTTCACATCCTCCCTCCTGATTTATAGTAGATCCCAAGTATCTAAATTGCTCGACCCCTTTTATAACTGCTCCTCTACTTTCATGTATGGCTATCTTGTCTTTACCTTCCTTACTGCTAAGTATGTAGCCTATACTAAATGTGAGTGTATCTGGCATCGAAAAGTTTCTTTCGATTGATAGAGACTTCCTTTCGTTTATTTGCATTGTACAGGAGATCCGAGACATCCTAACGGATGACTATTGATAATCCTGGTGGTATTTTAGATCCTACAATGGAGACGGATGAACCACAGTCATCACTAATAAATTCTTATGCAAGTTGGGATAGGAATTTAATGATGTATTTTCATAGTGTGTTTTTTAAATTAAAGCAAAGAGAGTGCAGTTGAGAGATAGTATGAGATTACTGTATATGAAATTGCAATATGAAATCGTATTTTTTGTTAACAGGATAAATCGGCACAGACCAAAGTTCAGCCATGAACAAAAAGAGCAGTGCGTGTTCAAGTCAATATCACAAAAAAGCCCCTGCTAAGAAGTCCAAAGGTATGTGCTCTGATGAATGATAGTTATTATACGTTGTATTTTGGTTGTGGTAACAGGACAAAGATGAAAAAGATCCATTCTGGATGAACAATAAATGAGAAAGCATTCTTCATATGGTTCAAACTGATATGGTTCTAGAATTTCTGATAACTAATCCTCATTATCTGCTACATCTTCTTTGTTTACATCATCCAATTCTATTGGAAAAATCACTCAAATCTCTGCTGTGTTCCATTTTGGAACCCCTTTTCATGTGGTCAGCTGACTGTAAACAAACCGGTGGGCAGAGTCAAGATGTCTCCCTGTAATGTCACACATTGCTGTAACAACTTTTGCCAAAATTCATGAGTCTCATTGAGACCTGTGCCAGCTGGTGTAGTTAATTTCATCTACAAATAAAACTGCTGGCGTGTGATTATTAATTTATGGATCTGAGTGAATTATAATAGATATTGTTTATTCTTTCAGTATTGTTTTTTTGGGCTCAGGTCATGTCGTCCTGATGGAAGGTTCCTATAAGTAGCTTCTTAGGGATATTTGACTACAGTGATATATCCCAGAGAATTTACCTTTAGGTCTCCAGAATTCTAACTCCTGGCGCGAATATCCTTAAATTTTCTCCTAAGGATATCACATAAATCAGGGGACGTATATCTTGATACGACACATAGCAATCTTCCCCCCGAATAGCGTTTTTGCTTCGAGGGGGAAAAGTGGCAAAATTTGAAGGGGAGCCGATATCAAGGTTACCCTTCCTCCCTTCCTACTGCGAGTATCTAGATGGTGCTGTACGTCGCCGCCATGTTTATTCTTATAAGTGTAGCGGCATCGCACGGTGATTTTCCCTGTTATCTCTCGTTACGCTTGGAATTTTTGGATGTATGCAATCTCCAGCCTCTTCTGCCTCTGGAAAGTTGAGTATTGAATCTTTACAGTTTTAAATTTTAGCTCCTGCCTCACAGTGAAATTAGGCTTA
>NC_090767.1:15493013-15505513 GCF_036898095.1 Palaemon carinicauda
TCAACCTGTCAAAGATATTACGTATTTCTATAAAACATAATAAAGAGAATGGTGTGAGGATATTTTTTTACTTATTATCATAAAAAACTGCAGACTTTAATCTGAAAGTATTATATTTATGTTATATAAAGCTAATAAGACAATAAGTACTTAAATTATTAATTTTGTTATTCTGTCAAATTGTTTTTAAATAAATATTTATTTTTTTTCTATAGCTGGAAGTGTTGGGTTTGCAATGAGACAACGTCCTGGTGACCCAACTTTATTACAAGATACTCAAGAGCCGACTGACTGGCAACAGCGTATGCAGAGGCATGCTCGGCAGCGCATGGCCGGAAAACATATCGTACATCCCCCCCCCTCAAGATTATACTTATACATGGCGAAAATAAAAGGGGGAAATGTCCCTAGATCACTGAGAAATGAGAGAGAAGAAAAAAATTAAAGCTAACTTTTCGGTACATACACGAAAACAAAATAAATACATAAATTCTCTGGAAAGAAATATCAACTCCTGATGCAATTACATACAACGGATAATAACACCTTTCTGCAAAGTCTTTGAGCCACTTGGGTTTACCGGCGGCCCTTCTCGGCCTACTAATGACGTTGGGCTCCTGTATGGGGAGTGTTCCCTGTTCTGTCGGGGTATGGCTTGCGGAGGTCCCGTGCTGAGACACGGGCGTGCCGGAGGGCGGAGCGATGACTCTCAGGTGTCGTCTATTCCTTTTTGATAGCCTGCCGCCCCCGTTGAGCTTGACGGTGTACTGACGATGGGGCTTTGTTTCCGTTACTATGCCCGTTCTATCCCACTGCTTGGTAGCTTGGTTTTGTATGCGTACACGGGTACCTAGTTTGATGGGCGGCAGTCTTCTGGTAGTGCCAGGGATGCACATCACCTCCTGCGACCTTGCCACTTGTAACTCCCTTCGACGTATCATCTGCCTCCAATGTCTGTCTACTAATAGGTGTCTCCTGGCCGTCGGTACCCCATCGCGCAGCTGGCGACCCGTTGCAAGCTGAGACGGCGACCCATTGCAAGCTGAGACGGCAACTTGTTAATAATCTCCCTGAGGGGAGTGTTGAGATACTGAAGTAGCCTCTTTGCCAATTTGACAGCTGCTTCTGCCCTGCCATTAGAGGTGGGGATACTGGGCCGACGACAGCTGGACCTTGACTCCCCATCTCCTGAAGAAGGCCTCCATCTCCTCGCTGGCCAAGTTCGTACCTCCTTCAGTTGATATTTGTTCCGGGGCTCCCCAACACGAGAAATATAATCGAAGGTGACTGCTGATTTTCTTAGACGTGGCACCATTGGGGAAATGAGCTACTTTTAACCATCCTGTTAGTCTATCTGCGACAACTTGCTGGAAAGGGTATTCCGCAGGGGGCGTGTGCATCATTTCTTTAGGAGGCAGTGAGGGGGCGTGTTCATCGCATGAAGTGCATTGGGCGCGGTGATGCTGAAGGTCCCCTTCTATTCCCGGCCAATAGACTGACTGCCTGGCTCTTCTAAGCATAGAGTCGAGGCCTTGGTGTCCTGTTTGTAGGTTAACAGCTACCTGGTGGCGTAAATCCTCGGGGATGACCAAACGAACACATCCTTGGTCCACTGAGTATGTCACCAGATCCTGGTTGATGGCTAGCCAGTCCCGAACGCTGAAGAAGGGACGAAGACAGGCAAGTTCTTGCAATTTCTGTTGGGCCCAGTCACCCGCTGCAACCCTGGCAAGCAAGAATAAATATACAGGGTCGTTAGATGCGGCGCTCCTGATGCAGTCTTCATCCAACATGATGATGTCCGGTTCCAAGGCGGCCACGGTTGCACATGCCACTGCCACTTGAATGTCGTCCTCCAAATCCATGTCGGAAGCTTCATGGGATGCTCGCATGGTCGGGTACCTTGAAAGAAAATCCGCGGCAGTGTTCCTTTTTCCGGCCAGGTATTTCATGTGGAACTTGAACTGGAGTGTCTTCTCTTTCAGGTTGATAATCTTGGGTTGATGACGTCCTTGAGGGCTCTGTCACCCAGAAGTTTGACGAGTGGACGGAGGTCCGTGATGATGGTGAGATTAGGACACCCAAGTAGGAACAACCTGGCCTTCCGCAAGCACCAGGTAAATGCCAGGCTTCTCCTTCTACGGGGACATACCCAGCTTCAGAGGGGGTGAGGTGTCGACTACCACACAGGGCAAGGCGCCAGCCGCCCTTGCAACAAAAGGGGCTGTCAGGTGACTGACAAACGCAATACTGCTGAAGGACTATAAAACCGATGCCTTCCTTGCTCCAATCCGTCATTATCGTCGTAGGGCATGTCTTGTCGTAATATGCCAAGCCGTCCTTGGCTAATTGACAGATGACCTCCTGTGCCTGCCGGAGTTTGTCACGTAGCTGGCTATCCCAGTAGACGTTTTTTCCGGTGGGTTTACTGAGGAGGTCCCCTAAAGGGCTCCATGATGGGCGCCGTTGCAAGAAAGGGAGCTAATTGATTCACGAATCCGAACCACGACCTAATATCCGTGATGGAGGGCTTCTCTGGCATATGGAAGTTACGAATGGCGTCTAGTCGTTTGTCTGCGAGCTTGTATGACTCCCATCCCAGGTGATAAAAGACGAGTAACCTCTTTCTTGCAGAATTTAAACTTCTCGGGCTTGAGCGTGATACCTGCAGAGGCACATGTTGACAGGAATTCATATACATGCCAGAATGCCTCTTCGATGCTGTGATCGTAGAGCAAAGTGTCGTCAATGCATTTATGCTTTCTGGTGATGTCTTGCAAGGCATCATCAAACCTTTTTGTGCAGGCGTCAGATGCCAAACAGTGACCCATGGGTGTTATACGATAACGGTATCGTCGCCATAGGGTGATGAAGGTCGTGAGTGGGTGGCTGTCCTCGTCCAATTCAACTTGATGGAAACCCCAGTGGGCGTCCGTCGTAGTCTTCTACGTGTGAATGGGGATGCTTGAAATCATGTCGAAGGGTGCCGGTGTATGATGAGTCTCACGAAGGCAGTGGGCGTTGAGGCGCTGGAAGTCTACTGTGCGGCGAGGTTGGCCCGTCTTCTTGGCTACTACAACCATCCTCGCACACCATTCCGTTGCATCCCCCACTGGGCCTGGTTCTATCACACTCTTCCGAACGTCCTCGTCAAGTTGGGCCTTGTCCTTCTCTTCCCAATGCTTAGGATTTGTCGCGGGCTTGTGACAGGCATAAGGCACGGCATCAGGCAACAAATGGATGTGGTGCTGCTTGCCCGTCATTACAGGTAAAGGTTCCCTTGTTGTGTTAAAGGTTGTTGATGAGAAATGCAGTAATAACCATTCCTCAAGTCTTGGTATATTCTCCTCCACAGGCGGGATGGGTAAGGTGGCTGGCTTCATTGTCTTAGGGGAGTTAGGCCGTGCAACTTCTTCGTAACGCACATCAGCTGATGCAACGAGATAGTAGGGGTGAGGGAAGCCAGGCGGTACTATTCCCAGCTCCTTACAAGCATTCAGCAATATATAGACGTTCTTGGCTGTCGGCACAAAGTAAACCTCCTGCTTCGTGCATCGTGCACCTATATCAATGAAGCATGACGTTGATCCGAGACATCTCACTCTGAGATTAGCTACGTCCCTCAGACCTGTTTGCGGCTGCAACTCCAGGGGATTTATTTGCAGGCTTGAAAGAATCGTGGGTCCGGCAACGCAGATCTGTGCACCTGTATCCGCTACGACGAGAGTAGATACTGGATTCCCGTTCCTTTGGGAAACACAAGCCTTGATTTTAGGGTGGGGGGAGAGGTGAGTGTCTGCAACAATCTTCGTACTTCTGCAGCATTTCTGAAAGTGCCCTACCTGTTAGCAATTGTGGCACGACGCTCGACCAAATGGATGGCGAAGTTGCCCCGCAATACCGCGACGTCTAGCTCTACGTCATCACTGCCTGTGACGTCATCACTCGAGGCACCAACAGACTCCCTCTCACCGATAACGACATGCAGGACACTTTCAACATCTCGGCGTGCAGCTTCGAAAGTGCAGCACAGTGCCTGAAGGGTATCTACACTTTAAAACGTATCACATGCCTGAAAAACGTGCCTTTTTAATACAGGGTCACTGAGGCCTACCATTATTTTCCGCAACAGCATGTATTCTATCAAACACTCCCCGCATTTAGAACACTGAAAATCACAATCGGTGGCCTTCTGAGCACACCTCGAAAAATAGTCGCTCACTGACTCCTTGCGCCCTTGTGCGAGGGCAAAGAATTCAGACCACTGCACTGCTTGATTCAACGACTGCAACACAATATTCCTGATGGCGTCTAGAGCTGCGTCTGGGGCGAGGACATTCCATTTGGCATCTGAATACTGAGCGTCCAGTGCACGTTGCAACGCCGGCACACAGTTGAGCCTAATGTGCTGGACAACATCCTGTGGCGGAAACTTGTTAAGGTGGATCCAACACGTCATCGAATGTCTCCAGGATCTGAACGCTGCCGAAGACATTACCGCATCACACTTCTCAGGGGCAATAGAGACAGGAACTTTACTGGCACGTGCTCGGGAACCGGGAAGGGCATCCTGAAGGGAACGGATGGCGCGTTGCTGGTCTGCAATAAACGTCTGTACTTGCATCACGGCCTGTGACAAGGCTCTTGGCGTCGCAGGTAAGGCACGCCTCAGCGTGGCCTGGGGTGGTTGACGTATCTGGGACATGGCTTAGTTCTCATCCTACTCACTGCGCCATGTTGGGTTTGCAATGAGACAACGTCCTGGTGACCGAACTATATTACAAGATGCTGAAGAGCAGACTGACTCGCAACAGTGTATGCAGATGCATGTTCGGCAGCGCATGGCCGAAAAACATATCGTACAGGAAGTGTTTTTATTTGAATTACTAGGTTGGTTTTGTACGAGACACCACTCCGCGACTTGGAACACTGCTGGCACTGAATGTACAAATTTCTATTCAAAAACGGATTTTGATATAGGAAAAACCTATTTTAGGGTGAGATAGCCATGTCGTCCTGATGGAAGTTCCCTCCGGCAGCTTCCTACTGTATAATATTTCTGCAATTGATAATACAAGAGAATTACCATCAGGTATCACAGAGTTCTAACACCCGGAACGACAAGCCGAAGATATTGTGTATAATCAGGGTACTAATAAAGGCATTTACACAAATAGCCTTCAGTTATGACAAAACAATTCCATGCGAAATGCTGTTGAAGTTTATAATAGCACACCGCTGGCGATCAAAAAGTCGTCTAGGCCTGCAGCGACTTCTAGGCAAAAAATAAAACTAAAGTAGGCCTAACTTTATAGGCTTTCTAAAAATCCTCAACTATTCTGGCAAGTACAGTAGACTATTAGAAGCTAGACTGTTACTTTATTGCGAGAACAGTTACTGTATAGTAGAAGTATATTAGAAAGAGTAACACCTACTCTTTTTACTTCATTGTGAGAACAGTGATTCTCCATTCTCTCAGAGGAAAGTTAGAAGTATATTTAAAAAGATAAGAAACTGAACAAAAAACAAAAATACAAACTTAAGCCTAACCGACTGAAGATATCGGAGGCCTCTCGTTTCTAACCTAACCTAAACTAGGCGTCACGCATAGACCTAGTCACCCAGTGCTGATTATGACCAATTACGATGCTAAAACATTCGCAGTGGTCACAATTATGGCCTTAGTCTGCACTGTGTTTGGACCGACGTTAGACTACGTGTCATCGTACGATGTCTTTTCAAAGACAAAATATGATACTTTATTCTCGCGTAAGATCACTAACTTAAACTTAATTTCATGTGAAGTCAGATACTAGAACTTTTTTTTTCTTGCAAGGTCAGATACTTAACCTTTATTTTCTTGTGATGTCAGAAACTTAAAACTGGATTTTCTTGTGAGGTCAGATACTTATAATTCATCTTCTCGTGAAGTCAGATACTTAAATTACTTTCTTGGGATCACATAATTGAATTACTTTCTTGTGAGGTGAGATGATGATGAAGACCTTGATGTGCCCATGAATGAATTCAGTGTGTTTGAAGTCAAAGGTATCCTAAAAAAAAAAGCTAAAGAGATGGAAAGCCCCTGGATACGATGGAATAACTGCCGAGATGATACCGGCCGAAAACAAAGTGACTCCCAGGCTACTTACAAGATTATTTTGTAGAATGTGGCATGAAGAGGCAAAACCTGATGAATGGGAGTAAGGAGTGTTGGTAAAAATAGCTAAAAAGGGAGACCTGACTGATTGCAATAATTACAGAGGCATCACACTCACGTCAGTTGTTATGAAAATATATGGTATGCTTTTTCTTAAGAGACTGGAGAGAAAGATTGATGAAAAGCTGGGAGATGATAAGCAAGATTTAGAAAAGGTAGAAGTTGCATTGTCCGAATTTTCATTTTGAGACATGTTGTACAGCAATGCGTAGAATATAGAGATTCCCTTTTGATGGTATTTGTGGACTATGAAAAAGCCTTTGATAGTGTGCACCGGCCAATTTTGTGGAGAGTCCTGCATTATTATGGTATTCCTCTTAAATATGTAAATTTGATTAAGTCTGTTAATGAACATAGCAATTGCAAAGTTAATGGTAATGGAGTCTTATCAAGTGAGTTTCCTGTGAACAGCGGAGTACTCCAAGGGAATGTGTTGTCACCTATGTTGTTCATCCTCCTCACGGACTTTGTAATGTGTAGAACAGTCAGAGATGGTGGAGAAGGATTGGACTGGATTGGTGATAGGAATTTAGAAGACCTAGAGTATGCTGATGATGCTGCTGTCCGCCTTAACAGAAAACAACAGGATTTGCAATGCTTGCTTACCAGAATGCATGAAATATCACACGAGGTGAGGCTGAAGTTGAATAGAAGGAACACAGAGATGATGAGAACGGAGTATGCAATGGAAGATGAAATATCATTGGAAGGAGAAAGGATTAATGAGCTAGAATCATTTAAGTATTTAGGAACAATGATCTCCAATAAAGGGTCTTTAGAATTGGAGTTTAATGGAAGGTTTAATAAAGAGAATCAGACAATGGCTAGGTTAAATACAATTTGGAAATAAAATCGACTAAAATTATACTTAAAAATCAGGCTATATATCAGTTTAGTGACATTGATGTTAGTGTATGGACATGAATCGTGGTATGACAATAAAATAATATCCAACAGATTTTGTAGATTTGAGAACAAAGCCCTCAGAAGACTATTGGGAGTGAAATGGAAGGACACGATTAGAAATGAAACTATAAGAGAGATTAATCGAGTGCCATATGTGGAGGAGATCATGGTGAGGGGTAGATAGAGATTGTTTGGACATGCTCTTCGTACTCCCCAAGAAAGATTAGTTCATCAAACTTTCAACTGGGCTCCACTAGGCACTAGAAGAGTTGAAGATTATGAAACGTGACCTGGGAGACGATGAATGGAGAAGCATTGAATTAAAAGCTTAAAATAGAGACGAATGGCGAAATCTAACCGAGGGCCTTTGCGTCATTAGGTGGAGGAGGTAGTCCAAGAGCTAGCAGCCATTTATTTACCGGAGATGACCAAAATTCTAGTGGGCATTTTTGGAAAGGGTCTTCCATGGGACTTCCAAAAATGGGTATCTTTAAGTTGGGCAGGGGTGGGTGTGGATTTTATTAACTCCTTTTGCCCGAAAACGGTATTATAATTTTTTGGCAAAATATGGGGGTGGAGGAAAGTAAATTGGCTGCAGCTCCTTTCATCCTGGGTCTAGAATAAAGAACTATATACCAAAATGATGCTATTGATATGCAGATCTATTTCATATCAAACAACATCAATTAAATGATTATTGGGTGTCACCAAGGGTCAAAAGGTCAAGGTCAGCCTTTTGCAATGCCGGTTTTGGGTTTTAGCTGTATTTTGGCTAAATAAGACATCAAAATTTTCCAGGGTTTACTAAATATGAATAGAATATAAAGAAGAGACATAGATAAAGTTTTTTGAAAAATATGGGATCTATTCCAGCAATATGACTGACATGACAAAAGTCATTATTAAACGGTTCCTGTGAAATATACTCCTCAAACCGTTTCAAATTTAGTTGATAGATGGTTCACCTATATTACTGAGATTTGTTTTATTGACTCTGTGTGTGCACCTGTTTTGTCTTTAAGATATTATAAAAACAGCCTCTACATTGCGTTTTAACATCCTTGAAATTTGTAAGTGTGCACCTGAATTGCCTGTGTCCTTGTCACTTGAGGATTTTAAGAAAGAGCAAGTAGAAATTCCAGACCTTCTTCATTTGGTTTATACCACACTTCTCTGTGTCTTGCAGAACAAAGATAAGCCTAGTGAATAAGTAAAGCTAAGGGTAGTCTCACTATCCCAGGATGTTATTTACTGTACCAGCCAGGGATGAGTAAAACCATCCAAGAATCTTTGTCTGGGAGTCGGAATGAAAAGCCTCACAGGTAGTCGCAGAGTTGTGGAAATTCCTAATCACTAGGGTCATGCGGTAAGTTATCACACAGCTGAATCAATTGAGACGGATATAGAGTAAAAAATCATAGCAGAAGGGCAGCTTTTACCTGATATGCTTTTACCTCAAGTTGGTCTCTCCACAGGTCTTGCTTGGGATAATTATGACGAGCTGACAGAAATCCTATCTGGCAAAGACACTCATCATGACACCATTGTGATATGCTACCAGAATAGGCCTGCTGCAGGTGTGATGCAAGGTGCTGAGACTGAAGGGACCATAAATACTGATGCAGCTACTGACCAAGTACCTGTGAAAAGACGACGAATATTTGATGCGCCTTAGCGACAAATCATGCCATATGAAAGAAAGCCATCACTGTCGAGGTTCGAATTTGAAAAATATTTACAAGATCCACAATCCAGCCTTGAGATAGCAAAGAAAATTAATATTATCTGGTTAATGTGCTGCTGCCTGATGTCCAACACCCCTATGTGGCAAGGCTGGAATTTCTTGGTCACAGTGGACAGACTCCCTTTGCAGCAGATTTGGTATATGGAAAATATTGAACTGCTACCAACAAGATTGGATGTAGGTAAAGAAACTTTGTCAAGTCTCAAAAGGTTGTGTGTGAGTGCGGTGAGTAATATGCTATAGTGACATATGACCTTGCTATCGCAAAACCTGCACTCCAGATCCAAGCACAAGAATCCCCTCTTTTTGACAATATTTTTTTTTGTTTTGGTGCATTTCATACTTCCAAGGCCTATTTCAGCGCATTAGGTTATATTGTTGAATCGTCTGGTTGTACCGAGGTTCTTTGCTCTCGGATGATGTGTTGGTTCATGGTCCAGTACGAGGGTTCATTGGTGGAAATAATTTTAACAGATGCAAGCGTATCTATCCCGTTTGCACTTGCCTTGCAGATTCTGCATTTTAAGCAATTTATTTTAGAAGGTGGAATACCAGATGAATGCATGGCGTTGTTGAATTAATTTTCTGCAGACCCATCACCCCAATCACTTTTGACATTATTGGAGTCCACTGCAATTTGTAATTTGGTGGAGAGTTATGGTGAATTCTGTGATCAGACTCGTCAGGCTCATCATGGCTCTACTGCTAGGTTCTGGTTTCTCTACATAGATCTTGTTGACAAATTCATGCGTTTTGACACGGCCAGCAGGACAAATGACCTACACCTCTACATTTATGCTTTAGGCTCAATAATTCCTATATTCTTTGCAACTCACAAGCCAAACTATGCCCGTTAAATGTCATTGTATCACCTCAATCTGCTCAATATGGAAATGACACATCCCGGAATCAAGCCAAGTTTTGAAGCAGGTGCACTCTCTGTGCGGAGAACTAGGAATACCTTTTCCAGAAATGCAGTTGCTATTACCTTACAGCAAGCTGTGAATAGGGATGCTGCATCCAGTCAAAAGGGTATAGCTGCATTTACACAGAATGTTGCAGTCTGTTAGAGGTGGACAGTGACAAGATCTTTTAGGGGAGCAATTGTGAGTTGTCTCCTGGAAATGGCTGGAATCACACTGGTGGATGATGCAATACAGGAACTAAAGCCATCAAGGATAGCCAAAGACAATGCAGACCTTAAGAGCACGATCACAGAGGTGGAGAACACTAAATCCATTCACTGTTAATGATGATACTCTGTATTGTTAAACACTGGCAAAGCTGCCTCGGATGGTGTGGAAGACAGACTTCTGCAGTCAAAAGACACTAGATCTACCTGGTATCAAGTTTTTGTTAATGAATGTAATGTAGATGGTGGGCGTTTGAACGGGCTGTTAAGCGAAGAAATGTGATGAATGTCACACAGGATGCAGTAAAAGTTAAATTCACCACAAAGGACAAACAAAATGCACCAGAGACATATTTTGAGGGCTGCTGTATTTGTCAGTAACACAAGAACTTGATCTCAGTATTGTCCTGTCCTACCCTATCACCACAGTTCCTTTATTATTGTGTCATATAACCGGTGATATGAACAAGACACCAAAGAGCACATTAATAGAAAAATTAGAAGCAATGGCAACCTTGAATGCCATACCAGACAGGACTGAGGTCTATATTGCTGATGCTATGTTCTTCCGTACACTTGACATGGCATCCACCTATGGGGGGATGGCAATGTCCCTTTTGAAATAAGCTCGTAGCACTGGTGAAATTGTACACAGTCTGTGACACATATACTAATGGGTCAAGTATCAAGGACATTGAACATGACTTGTGTGGTAGGACACCCACTACCTACATAAATCACTGGCTCGTCATGGAAAAGACCACCAGATCTCAACACAGCTTGGAGCACATCACAATGCAAAACAGAGTTTTTGGCCTTCTTGAAGGATGAATGGTCATCAGATAGATATGCATCGACTCTTAAGGGACATCAGGTGTACTTTGCAGTGGAACATGAATGCTACCTTTACACTTCAGTTAGTGGAACTGTCAACAGGATCCTGGTTCATGAGCTTCAGTGCAGGCATGAAGAAGCCGATACACGGTTACTGTACTATGCAAACTTTGTTGCTGTTAACCATGATGTGGCTCCAGTGATTGTCATTCGCAGTAACGACACTGACATCTTCATCCTCATTCTCTACCATGCTAGGTTTCTTAATGCACAGATTTGGATGGATGCTGGCTTGAGTTCTAGAAATTCCAGACGTTTCATATATATGTCACAACTTACAACCAAACTGCCTGGACCTATATGCGATGCTCTACCAAGCTTCCATGCTCTGACAGGCTGTGATTACACAGCCTCTTTTATGAGAAAAGCAAAGTGGAATCCATTTGAAATAATGAGAAACAACCCTAGGTTCACATCAGCAATTGGTCACCTTGGAGACTCAGATGTAATTGATCCAGATGTTGCTTCTGTAGTTGAAGAGTACTTGTGCATTGTCTATGGAGTTTGGAACCTGACAAGTGTTGATGAAGCCAGGCTTCAACTTTTCCGCAAGTTGTGTGCCCTAAAGAAGGAAACTGATCCGTTGGATAAAATCAAAACTACAGACCCCTGTTGTCTTCCTCCTTACCAAAGAGTGTTGCAACAGAAGTTGCTAGGAACTAACTTTGTTGCATACGTATTGAGGAATGCAAGGAAGCCGATCCAGTCTCATTTGGTCCTGAAGGACATGGCTGGAAAGTCCAGAATGGTAGATTGATGATTCTCTGGTTCACTGGCTCAAATACCCCTGATAAGTTAACCGTTGAAGAATCTGATGTACAGGAAGAAGAAGATGATGATGATGATGATGATAATGAAAGTGACACTGAGAGCAGCCATTCCTCGGATGAAGAAAAGAAAATAGATTTTTAGAGAAGTCCATATTAGTAATATAGCTGGAATAGATCCTACGTTCTTAAAAAAACTTTATTTGTATTTCTTTTTTATATTTTATGCATATTTAGTAAACCTTTAGCAAATTTTGATGTCTTATTTAGCCAAAATACAACTAAAACCCAAATCTGGCATTTCAAATGGCTGATCTTGACCTTTTGACCCCTGATGACCTCTAATAATAAATTAACTGATTTAGTATGATATCAAATAAATCTACTCATCAATAGCATCATTTTGGTATAAAGTTCTTTATTCTAGACCCAGAATGAAAGGAGCTGCAGCCAATTTACTTTCCCCTACCCCCATATTTTGCCGAAAAATGAAAAGTCCGTTTTCGGACAAAAGTGGTTAATAAAATCCACACCCACCCTTGCCCAACTTAAAGATACCCATTATTGGATGTCCCATGGTAGACCCTTTCCAAAAATACCCACTAGAATTTTGGTCATCTCCGGTAAATAAATGGCTGCTAGCTCTCGCTCTATTATGAAATGAACACAATTTTTCCCTAAAGTTATTTAGCAACTCCTTAATTATGAGTCTTGTCCCAAGAATCGCCATACCGCACGCACACACGCACTCATATACGCACACACGCACACTCACACACATAAACACACACACACACATATATATATATATATATATATATATATATATATATATAT
>NC_090767.1:15510513-15618013 GCF_036898095.1 Palaemon carinicauda
TCAATTTCAAGGTGTTATTTACTAATCTAATTATTATTGGATATGCATAAAAATTGTATGGTGGGTTGCTGGATAATTGTCGATTATTTTACGTTTATAAAATTAAAATTCTGACCCAAAAAATTTTTTTTGAAGGGAAATAAAATCGAAAAAAAAAAATGTAAAACAATATTTTAGCTAAAAAAATTTGATGATATTCAATCAAAAAAAAAGTAAACAAAATTTTCCGACAAATAAACATCTAGAGGAATCATTACTCTGTGATAGTTCCTTAGTACGTAGTAATTTTGAAAGAAATGGGAAAAAACGAAAAAATGGCAATCACCGGAAAATCGAACACATACCTATATATACGCCATATCTGGCTAAAAAAAAGATAGGCATGGGTAGCCAGATCATCTAGAAACACTTTCCAACACTATAAAAATATAAGTTTTGCGACACTACTTGCCAATTCCTTATGGTAACATGACTAAGCAAAAAAATGCAAAACAAATAAAAAGGGGCACTCGTGGAAAAATGGCCATTCTAATATACGGCATTTCAGAAAAAAAAAATTTCAGCCACGTGCTAGGCAAACCATCAAGGCATATTTTCCGACAAATAAACATATAAATGAAATATTACTCTGTGATAGTTCCTTAGTACGTAGTAATTTTGAAAGAAATGGGAAAAAACGAAAAAATGGCAATCACAGGAAAATCGAACACATACTTATATATACGCCATATCTGGCTAAAAAAAAAATAGGCATGGGTAGCCAGATCATCTAGAAACACTTTCCAACACTATAAAAATATAAGTTTTGCGACACTACTTGCCAATTCCTTACGGTAACATGACTAAGCAAAAAAATGCAAAACAAATAAAAAGGGGCACTCGCGGAAAAATGCCCAACATTCTAATATACGGCATCTCAGATAAAAAAAAAAGACATGCACGTGTTAGCCCAACCATCAAGGCACACTTTCTAACACAAACATGAAAAAAAAATCAATAATATACGGCAATTCCTTACTACGTAGTAAATTTTTACAAATATTGAAAAAAAAACAGAAATTGGCAACCGCAGTTAAATACCCAATATACCAATAACTACGTCGTATCTGACAAAAACAAAATCACGCATGGGTAGCCAGATCATCTAGACACACTTTCCAACATTAAAAAAGCAAAAGTTTTACGACACTATTTCGCAATATCTTACGGAAAAATGACTTGGCAAAAAAATTTAAAAAAATTAAAAAGGGACACTCGCGGTAAAATGCCCGACATTCTAATATACGACATCTCAGATAAAAAAAAAGACATGCACGTGTTAGCCCAACCATCAAGGCACACTTTCTAACACATAAACATAAAAAAAAAATGAATAATATACGGCAATTCCTTACTACGTAGTAATTTTTACAAATATTGAAAAAAAAACAGAAATTGGTAACCGCAGTTAAATACCCAATATACCAATAACTACGTCGTATCTGACAAAAACAAAGTCATGCAGGGGTAGCCAGATCATCTAGACACACTTTCCAACACTAAACAAGCAAAAGTTTTACGACACTATTTGGCAATATCTTACGGAAAAATGACTTGGCAAAAAAATGAAAAAAAATGAAAAAGGGGCACTCGCGGTAAAATGGTCCTCGTGGTGATGAACGACATTTTAACTAAAAAAAAAAACATGCACATGGTAGCCAAACAATCCACCAAGACTTTCCACAACTGATAACCTATACAAGTTGCACCATTCTACGACAATTTCATAATACGTAATAACTTTGATAATTATGCAAACTACCTCAGAAGGGTAAACTCGGACGCGAACGACCCCGATGCGTCTCAGAAATCGGGGAAGGAGTACAGCTACAGCAATGCACATCTGGACACTACTAGAGCGTGTAGGGGATACACCTCCTGCAGGTCGATCACCCACAAATTCAGTCACAGGGGTGAGTCACGTGAGAAAAACCTGTTTTTTTTTTTACGCTCGGGGTCGCAAACGACCCACCGTACCTATCCAGGGTTAAAGTAATTACAAAATGCATCCTTTAAATATTTCGCAGATGAAGTTTCATTGTGTGCGCACGTTGGTGTCAGTGGGATATGATGGTTGTCATACCTCTCATTCGCTTCATTAACCTTCTTATCATTCTGATCTTCAACATCTAAACCATTTAGATATGCTTGTGCATTACGTTTCCTTAAGTAATTATGGAGATAGCAACGTGCCATAACTACCGTTGAAGCCTATGCTGGTGACATATCAATCGTCGACAAAAGAGCTCTAAATCGAGCTGACATAATCCCAAGAACTTTTTCAACGATGCGTCTACCTCGGGATAATCAGTAATCATAGATAGCTTGGGATTTGGTTAAGTTACTGTATGCAAAAGGCTTTATTAAGTTATCCAGTAAAGGAAATGCATCATCTGCAACGAAAACAAAAGGTATAGCGTCAGAGCAGCCGGGTAAAGTGGGTGGTCCAGGGATACTTCATTTCTTTTCTTTCATTTTCTTACCAAATTTTGTGTTAGCAAACACTCCATGATCTGACACTCTACCATTGGTAACTACATCAACCATCATAAATTCATAGTGAGCATTAATAACAGCCATAAGCACAATGCTAAATGTATGTTTATAGATAAAATAATATGATCCAGATATAATGGTTTTCTTGATTTGCACGTGTTTTCCATCGGTTATTATTATTATTATTATTATTATTATTACTAACCAAGCTACAACCCTTGTTGGAAAAGCAAGATGCTATAAGCCCAAGGGCCCCAACAGGGAAAAATAGCCCAGTTAGGAAACGAAATGACGAAATAAATAAATTATGAGATTGCCCCAATGCAAAGGGAAAACTGTCAAGTTCTTTCAAATGCTGTAGCTAATTCCAGCCATTCATTTGTTGTTTTCGAGATCTGAAAGAATAAAATTGATATACTCGTAAATATCCATACATCATTTTCATCCTATCAATCATCATTATCGTGATCAATATTTTAAATAAATTTCAGGAAAATGTAAAGGCTATATTTTATTTTATGGGTGCATTAGGCTAATTTGACCTGACCACTTCGCCTGACTGGAATTTTCAATATATCATACTTCCTATCCTGGCAGAGGTCGGTTCCGCATACACCCAGAAATTAAATAGTAACCAATAGAAATCTTAAGATTTCTCAATGATTTTCTTTTATGAAGCCTAAAGAAATCCAAATATTCCCAGTAATCTCCCTTTACGTTTTGCAAGACCCTTCCACATTAGGCAGTGAGTCACAGCAGGTAGATTCAGATGTCTCAGAAGAAAATACAGAAATTGGAAATGCAGAGTAAACGTTATGAAGCACTCTCACTTGTATGCTCACATCTCAAGCAAAGTAACGACTTCATTGATATTTTTGCCAGGAGCTGGGCTCAAGAATTTAGGGAAATTAGTGAAGAACAGCAAATATATGCCAGGAAGGCTATTAATGATATTCTTTTTGAGGCAAAATTAAGTACATTGCATAGACACAGTGTTAAGATTGATGAAAATAATATTCAAAGTAGGTCTCCCACGCCCATCTTTGCACTGTCCTCTGACAGCGGAGCATTCACAAGTCGAGGTAATATTATAATCTGAAATATAACAGATACGACTGGAGTACGTGTTTACACAACTATGTCAGACCTTTTGAATGATCCCCAGTACAGCTTGGAAAACTAAATACCTTATGGCATATTGGCATCAGGACTCCCCCCCTCTTTTTTTTGGGGGGGGGGGGGTTTGTTCCCAAGGGGAAATATATTTTCTTATGTATTTGGTGATGGTGTTAAAGAATTTGTCATTTCATAAACTATTATCAATAAATACTTTTGTTCTCTGCACCTTCTTTAACCTACCTTAATATATTCCTTTAATACTGTGCAAATAGCACTACAGGTTTCCATGATGATACCACTAACGTGGAGAGATAGCTGTGGTGAACATTAGTTCCTGAAATGTTTGTCCCGTAGCCAAGAATCTTAAAGTACTAGAAAGCCTTTCACATGCTGAAATGGAATCCCTTAGCTTGGTATCCATTTCTTTTATGAGGGGAGTAGTCATTCCCAGCAAATCCATGAAAGTTTCTCTGCCCATGCATAGATAATTTTTGTAATCTGCAGGGACAGAGAGGAGCAACTCCTGTAGAAGATTTTCATGCATGAATATACTCCTTTTTCTGAACAACTCTTTCATCCAACTCTTTTTTTTTCTTACTTTTACTTTCCTCCTCATCGTCTAAAGGCAGAATAATGCCTATTATACATGCTGCCTCTTTGCTCATCTTCACGCTACAAGCTTTAAAAGTGAACTAATGATTGCACAAACTTGATTGTAGTGTAGGGCTCAAACACTGTTTGCGCCATCTCGAAGATTGTACAATCATGATTGACACTTTATCTGGGCCTTAACGAATGAAACAGAAATAAGAAATAAGCAAAATATTAAACAGTTACTGGATCTAGTATATCCTTTTATAGACAATAATATACTTTACGTTTGTTCTGGTTTCTATCAATGATTTTTGGGAGGCTATATAGGACAGGGACTATAAAAAAACCTGGAAATGAAATGAAATAAATGGCAAGAGGCCGAATGGTCGGAAGAATGACTAAATCTCACAGATCTCGTAATTTCAAATAAAACGAATATATATATAAAAAAGAGTTTATCTATTCAGAATCTCTATCCTGATATAGACTTTATTTTAATACACACATTTCAGAATTTAATAGCAATTTTAATCACTAATCATTACTTGAAATAAATTTGATAAATTACACTGTCCCTAAATCTCACAGACTTCGCGACTCCTGAAAGCCCTAAGGCGCCTCCCGTGGCCCACCGTGACCTTGGGCTCTGGAAGGAGCTTAAGGAGGTCCTACGTCCTCTGAGTGACTGAGTCCTGATGGGACACGGTCAGTGAACAATGGTTAGTGAACCTAAACGGATCTACTCTACTTCGTTCCTAAGGGTGAGGCTAATTTTTCCCTTTGTAACTTCGTGTTGTTTTCATCGGTTTATGTGTGTGTGTGTATTACTAGTCCAACGCAGGACAAAGGCCTCAGACATGTCCTTCCACTGAGTCTGTTTTACGCCCGCAAAGTTTCTTAGTTCGTCGATCCATCGTCTTCTCTTCCTTCCCCTGCTTCTTTTACAATCTGTAGGTCCACCCATTCTGTTGTTCTTAATGTCCATCTATTGTCTGTCATCCTCATTAAATATCCTGACATCTATTAGACTTTATAATAGACTGAAAAGGTCAATAAACACATTAAATATATATAATTCTCTTATGCAAACCATAATGGAATTCAGTAAATATATCAAATGTCTTTTGTTCCTTACAAGCGTTTTAACGATATCTTTGCATAAAAAAAAAAAAAACATATTTATCATGATCTCTTTTTTACATTTTTTTTTCGTTTTTCTCTCCCAATTTTCATGAAATATTTTCAGGTCTTCTTCTGTTCCCGAAATTACATAAAGAAAATCTATCTTATTGGTAAACGACTCAGTTTGTCTCGATAATTCATGCATTTATACATATTTCATGTGTTATTCACGTTAGTTTTCGTGATTTCTATATACACACATTTCTAGGAAGTTTTTGTTCATGAGAGAGAGAGAGAGAGAGAGAGAGAGAGAGAGAGAGAGAGAGAGAGAGAGAGAGAGAGAGAGAGAGTGGTATGAGGCAATCCTACTCAAATGAATCATGTAATGATTCTCTCTCTCTCTCTCTCTCTCTCTCTCTCTCTCTCTCTCTCTCTCTCTCTCTCTCTCTCTCTCTCTCTCTCTCTCTCTCTCTCTCTCTCTCTCCACCTTCTTCTGGGAAGATTTGTATACATTAATACTTCATATATATTTATTTTAAGATGATATGAACTGAAAAATGTATCGAGACTTATACACGCACACACGCATATAGTTTATATTCAGAAGTTAACTAAATTAGAATATTATTTTCTAAAAGAGGCCTTAGCATAGATATGGCTTCGAACTTGATTTTTCCCTTTTTATTTCCTGCTCTTTTGGGAGATAAAGAGAGACTTATACAAAAATAAATCATGAATATTATGAGAATTTTCAGAAAAAATGAAAGGAAATAATCTATCATTTACCAAGATCACCGTCACAAGAGAAATTAGTTCTCTCCGCACTTGCCACAGGCGAGAATTAAAAGACCAGAAAGTATAAGAAGAAGAAATTACTACTTTATATAGCGAGGGAGAGAATAAAAAAAAATGGATCTGTCTGTTTTAAGGTTCATTTATTTTTTAACCTATTAATGCTAATCTTTTTTTTATTACATTTTTAAATATACTTCATTTCCATTACAGTTCTGCTGGCTATTTTGCAAAGTACAAATAAACATCTGACTAGGCCTATAGGAAACTTAAAGTTTTTAACACGATTTTGAATATTACGTTAAAAATGGTTGTCAAGATTTATCAAGTGTCAATCCTTAGTTATTTTGGCTTATCTTAATTACGCATAGATATAAGCCAAGAAAATCGTGCTTAAAATTAAAGTTAATTTTGACAAACAATCCTTTGTGAAACTGTCTAAGTAAGTCTGACATGCAACGGCTTTCTATCTAGCCTTTTTCTGGCGTAAATATTTAAATAGTGACTTAAATAACAACATATTAAACAATGACTGATACTTTATGGCTTGACGAATGAATAGCATTGCATTGTGCTTTATTAAGGCTGGACAAACATATCAGATCATAATTTATGTGGACTGCCTAGAGAAGAGAAAAGCAGCATTGCCACATGTTTAAAATCAATTTAGTGGATAATTCAATTATTCGAAAGTCAAGTATCATATACAAATCAAGGCTTTAAAAAGAGTGATTTTTCTATAATAATTAAATCATTTATAACATAATAAATCCCTTTTTAAGTTTGAAGTAGAATATGGTTTGGAGATTTGGCATCGACTTAGCGCACCATTGTTGGAAAACAAAACAGTCAGGTGTATTCCTCTCTCTCTCTCTCTCTCTCTCTCTCTCTCTCTCTCTCTCTCTCTCTCTCTCTCTCTCTCTCTCTCTCTCTCTCTCTCTCTCTCTCTCTCATTTCTTGATATATATATCATGTAGACTTTCCTTAGAGATTCTTTGCATCCAATGAATGCAACGTTTTCTTCACCTTCCACCAGTAGTTTTTTTTTTTTTTCAAAATTGGAGATTTCTTTTCGTGCGTAAAAGTTTAACACTGTTCTTCTTCAAACATATTCGTTGAAGTCGTCTAGAGCAGTCACGGTACGAAGACGAGAGAGAGAGAGAGAGAGAGAGAGAGAGAGAGAGAGAGAGAGAGAGAGAGAGAGAGAGAGAGACTGGATTTAACTTCTGGTTCATCATAGCCACCTCTGGTTAATCCAGTGAGATTAGTCGAAAAGGAAGGACATCTAAGTACTGTGTTCATTTTTTCCTTCAAGTGGCTGAATCATTTTGACACGAGTACGCTGCTACACAGTGGGTCAGAAATCGTCTCAGCGTCCACGACAGATTGGTTTTACTATAGGTTGGTTTCCTGTGAACGGTCAGAGAAAAGGTCTCCCACCATCACCAATCCGTAGTTGGCCAGCGTGGTGATGAAAACTGGCCAAACTACAGCCATGAATAAGGACAAGTCTAAGGTCTTTGTCCTGCAGTGGACTAGAAACGGCTACAAAGATCTCTCTCTCTCTCTCTCTCTCTCTCTCTCTCTCTCTCTCTCTCTCTCTCTCTCTCTCTCTCTCTCTCTCTCTCTCTCTCTCTCTCTCTATTTTATTAATTTCTCTATTTCCTTGCCTCATTGGGCTATTTTTTCCTGTTGGAGTCCTTGGGCTTATGGCATCCTGCATTTCCAATTAGGGTTGTAGCTTAGCTAATAATAATAATAATAATAATAATAATAATAATTGACGGAGTGGTGTAGCACTGGACTTAGGTATTGTAGGTCCGTAATATTCCTCTGAGTTTACTCAACTGTATATAAACATATCCTTATCATTTGGGGTTATAATAAAGGACAAAGGCCTCAGACATGTCCTTATTCATGTCTATGGTTTGGCCAGTTTTCATCAACACGCTGGACAACTGCGTATTGGTGATGGTGGGAGACTTTTCTATGATGGCTCACAGGAAACCAACCTAGTATTGGTGTCCCAGACAAATTAAATTGAAATTTGTTGGAAGATTTTTATCTTAAAACTTATTTAAGCAACAAGAGATTTAAATCTTTAACATTCATAATAAAGATGAAAATTGCAGATAAAATTAATATGATAAAATTTTATTGATTTTAATCAAATGTAAAAGTTAAAATAATTATAAAATTTATTTCCTTAAAAGATTTGGAAAAAGAAGAAAAGTCTTTGTTTCATATTTTACCAGAAAAATTTAGAAAAATACCTTCAAACTTTGATTTTTTTTTACAAATAATAAAGAAAATATAGCCATTTTTATATATTAATTCACTAATTTATCAAATTTTACGGTAAATTTCGATAAAAATATATTTTAAATATAAAGAATTTAAAGTTGAAATGATAGTTATATATTAGAAAAGGATTAAGCTCGAGTTTCTAGTTACTCTTTTAAAGTATATTTATTTTCATATAAATTTAATAGTATATTTATATATTAAGACGACAAACAAACTAATATATATTCAGTTTTTAAAACTGTGTAATTTTTTGCCAAATATTTGCAAGATAATAAAGGCAATTTGCCATTGTTTACAGAAGAGGTTGACAATTACCTTTTAAATATCTATTATTGCCCAAAAAACTTGGCGCCAAATTTAAACACTAACAAAATATCCTAATTATTCCAAATTATGAAAAATATACAGACTTTTCAACAAATTTTCTTGATTAAAATTAAACTTTGATAAAATCTAAGGGAAATTAATTGAAAATTTCACTATATTTAATTCATATAATCTTTTTCATTTTGACCACGTGTTCTTGCTAAAAATCAGCTGATTTTTTGTATTACCAACTTATATTTGCAATGTACCTTTAATATATCATATTTATTTGATAAATAGAGAATTATTGGTATAAAATACTATTTAAAATAAATTTCTATAGATTAATATCATAATATTTATTAAAAATAATATTTTTAAGCATAAATTTTGAGTTTATACAATAGTTATATAATAGAAAAGTTAATAGTTGCAAAATTAGTTGTTTTTACAGTCAATAGGAGGCGATACCATCGCCTTGTCCATGAACATTTTTTAGGTGCCGAGGGTAAAATGTGTATAAAAACATAATTAATTATTATAAATAGCTAAAAAAAAAATTTAATCTAATATCAATATGGTTTCATTGTTTTAAATTTAATTTATATACGATATTATTACATATTTTGTATTTAAGCTTGTTGACACTTAGATCATGGTGTCTACATTTAGGGGAATTATTCCAAAATCAGAAAAATTTAGGGATGTGGGGGACAAGTTTTCAAAATCAGTTTGATGCTTTAAGGAAAATTTTATTATTTATGGTTACAAAAATGTAATTCCTGAAGTTAATTATATTTTATAATGTAACTAGAAAGCGGAGAAATATATATAATACTGAATTTAGATTGTGTTGATGAATGCTAGGGAGAAAATTAACCCCTATTTTAGGGGAAGTTTCGTTTGTTTAGATTAACAATATGGCAGCCAGAGACCGGAGTCATACATCAAGCTCATCAAAGTAGCTGTCGCAGTTTACAAGTTTTATCTATTTTTTGTGCCTTTTAAAGTGACTTTTCTGTAAGTATTAGTATAAGAATTTAATCTATATTAGTCTATTGTTAATTTGATATGTAATTAAAAGTAGCAATCCCAGAATTTATATGGGAAAATGTAGATTTAGAGTTTGTGAACTGTCTTCTAGTGACAGAACCATGTGCTTCATGCTATATCCTACTTAATGGTTAATTCTTTCATTATGGAAGGTTATTTTAATACTCTTACTGCATAAAGGTCATATTACGGCCATAGCAGAATCTGTTACTTAAGTTATAAATTGTGCCATTTACTTATCCCCAATTTTAGATTTTCATAGTGGCAGAGACTAGCCCACGTGATTCCAGTGTTATATTCTTCAAATTCCATGATCCAGACCATTCCTGGAAATTTCTGGAATCCTATATGTAATTTTAACTTATAAACAGCTATGTAAATTTTATGTATTGTAATTTTACCAATATTATTCATTGGCAGATCATAATTTCTCCCCTGACCTAACCTAACCTCCAGTATGTGAGGGTCTTACCTTAGACAAAGACCCTTGTTATATTTATGTTAAAGACTATTATTTCACCTGATCATATAGTGACAAGTTGTCTAAAACTCCCAATATAATTAGCATATTTCTGCCCACTGAACTATTAGGGTTTTTGAAGTAGTTTTTTAAATTATTCAGTATATTTCAAAAGCTTGAGATATAGCGATACTCCTTGCAAGCTTTTCTTTCTAACTACTGCTATTGTAGATCTGAACGGGTTTGCTGGTGACATCAATTGTCTGTCTTTATTCATAGAAGATTGTTCACATATGCGTTGGTCATTTTCTGTTTTTGAGAGTATATCTAAATAAATCATTGTCAGGAAAACTTATTATAGAATCCTTTCAGGTAAATTTTTTCTGTATTACCGATTCTGATTTCGAACAGAAAATATGTTTTCCTGTAGTAAATAACGTGATTTGACCAAATTTGAACTTCATTTTAACCGCAAACAAACAGAACAACCAATCCGACTAACTTTAGGTTGCCGAACTGGTTGCTGTTATTACGAATGAAATGATGGTGAAAACTGGTTAAATCACGTTTTCTACAGGAAAACATATATTTTCTGTTAGAATTAAATATAATCCCTATTGTTATATGTGTTAAAATGTTTAAATATAATGACTCGTTCAACGGTGTCACTTCACTCACGTATGTACTGAGAACGATAAGATTAGCAACATTACCAATGATACACAGTGTTAACAACGTTACAAAGGCACTGCTAACGATAGAAATGCTACAGTAATATTATGTGTATTTTAAAGAATTGTTCCATATACACTTTACATATTTTATAAAAAGGTACAAAAAGGGTACAGAACCTAACAAACCAACCTAACCTAACCTAGAAGTTAACAGGTCACAAACCCAATATAATAACTTTTGTTGAATGATTTGCCTTTATGACCTGGACGGCGAAACTTGCGGGTCACGGGAGGGTGAGACTGACGACTTAACTAGCGACTTTTTCCCAAAAATGTACCTTTATAAGCAGGAACACTATAACCACACAGTCGTTTCTTTTTGGTTTTAGACATCTTGATTTGGGTATTACAGTAAAATACGTGAATGTCTTTCCTGTAAGATAGGAAGGAGCGGTACTTGGGGCACTGCAAACGTTGAGGTATTACATTATGTGCTTTAAGGAAATTATCAACATTGGATTTCGAATCATAAAAATCACCATGGAATTTAGCAGATATTTTTAGAAATGGAATACTGCAGACGTCAGAAGTTTCTATAAACTTCTTCCATCGCAAAATACGAAAAAATAAAACCTCACTTGAAATGATGGACACCTTACTAGACAAAAGTTTCCAGTGAAAAGGATTTGGTGGAAGGGGTATGAATAGACCACTTAAAGAGATGAAGGAAGGGGGTAGGGAAATATTAACTGACAACCCCCTTGTGCAAACTTTAAATACGTAAGGGGTCGTGATTGGTTAACGGGAAAACAACGGAGTCTAGAGGGTAAACACAAATGAACTGGAATGGGAAATCGGGGTGTGAAAAAGGTAATAACAAAAGAAATAAAAGCAATATAGGAAGTTAAAATGGAATGTATGATAAATAATATTTAATGGGAATATAAAATGAAGCGATTTTATGAGGTATCGGATAATAAAACGAATAATTATTAGGTCAAACGTAATATGTATACGAGGGTACTGTATTACATAACTAATCAAGTAATAGACTTGAACAGAGCTGGAAGAGAGACGGAGAGTTACATTTCACGTTTAGAGAAGAAGAAATCCTATTGGTGGAGGAAAAGTCTCTGCGCAGGGAGGCGGGGTTTTTGCGCAGAACGTCGAAACCTGCTATGTACAAACGCACGTACAAGAGCGTCTACAACGGGCAAGTAGAATGAGAAAAATTAAATGAAAAACACTGCTAATGTTAGCATATTACGCTAACATTTTATCTTCATCAGACGTTGGCAGCACTGGTTACTATATTTTTTCATGAGACAGTCTTTGCAACGCCACCTCCAAAGTTTATCCAGATATACTGTTTTGTATTTTCCTCTGTTTATTATACATCCAAGGAGGTAATATATAGAGAAGAAAAGGCTAGTTTTACGATTATATATCGTTTCGCCAGTATGTTTTCCCCACCCAAAACACCGAGTTCCCACAGGGGGGTCCCCCATTATCGTAGGATATAGATATATATTTCTGAAACTATTCATTTGCGACGGGAACGAGTGTCATTATCAAAGATTGCGTAATTTTTCCTATAAGAACAAGTAATTTTTTCCTAGGTTACATTGCCCTGTAATACACTACAATAATACCAAATTTTCTATTTTTGAGAGAGTATATAAAAAAATCATTGTCAGGAAAACTAATCATAGAATCCTTTCCATAGAATTTTTAAGAATAATTTGGTTTGTGATTTAAACATGGTTAATATGTTTATTCCCACATTAATGCAAAAATGAGTTTTATCTTGGTGTTATCACTTCGGCTGTCTAACTATACGAGGTGTTGTCTGATACTGACGAACAACTGGGTGCCACGCCCCACTAATCAGTTTAATGCATAGCCACTCGGTTCTTAGCCCCCTCCTAGACTACAGACTTACTCCAGGTGCTACCAGATTTTTAATGTTTTTCTTGTAGGTAATGCTTAGCCATTTGTGTTTTCTCTTTGGGGGAAATTCTGATTCTGTTTGCTCGACGATTGGCGTTTTCTCATGGTATCGGATGTCTGCTGCTATTACAAAATTTGGCCGCAAGTTCCCTCACTTGAGGGTACACTTGGGCACACTATTTTACATTATTTCTCCTCTTGGTTTGTTAGTTTTTATAATTTGTAGAGGAGATATTTATTTTGATGGTACTGTTCCTAAATTATTTCATTTTTTCCTGTTTCCTCGCTGGGCTATTTTACCTTGTGGCATCCTACTTTTCCAACGAAGCCTAGCAGGTAATAATAGAAATAATAATATTTGGGAACTCTTCGACCACTTACTCATATTTAGAACCTTACAATTGAGAATCATGGGGGTCAGAGTGTACACTCATGTTTGGGGTTTATCACCTTTGACCTTCCATGGAAGTAGTTTGGCTTCATATCGCAAATCACAGAAGCACAGGGTGAACCATCTGCTGTATTGTCTCAAGTGACCCCCAACAGTCATTGGACGATCAAATTTTGTCATTTTAATAAGCAACGCTTAAAGTTTAATTAATTTTTCCAATATCTATCATTTTTATATTTACCTTTACCTGCAAAGTTGGAAGGAGGTTATGTTTTACCTTGTGTTTGTTTGTGAACCGCTTCCTGGCCACAATTTTAATCGTAGAGTAATGGAACTTGCAGGGATTAACTCTTATGTAAATAGCTGGAAATGAATAAATTTTGAAAGGTCAAGGTCACAGTCTAGCAAAATGTCCAATTCACGTAATCTTTCACAAGTTTGGACATCTTTGTCAGAGAGACTTCAAACTTGGTTCACATTTAAGTGTATTGAAATCCATGCAATTAATACATGTTAAGGTCAAAGGTCAAGGTCGAGAAATAAGGTGCCGTGGTGGAGGTCTGCACTTTACTGAGTGCTCCTCTTGTTTAAAAAGCAACTCTAAAAGTTATATAAATTTTCATATATGTTGTTTTTATATTTGTATGTATAATTTAATTTTGTAAGTTGGCAAAACTGTCATGTAAACTGAAGTAAATTTATTTGTGTATAAAATGTATTTGCCGATTCACTTATGGTTAATATTAGTGATTTTCTGGATTCTTTATATATATTTTTAAATCGAGGTTTAGGTGACACCAATATGACTTATTTTATATCAGTAATAAATGAAAATTGCAATTGATTATATTTGATTTTCAATTTGCAAGTGACCTACGATGCAGGATGAGTCAAGGACAGAGGCAATGTAGGCGACCTGCAATAAGTCTCCGTTGGGAGTAGGGTCTATTCTTCTCCCCGAGCCTCAGCCTTGGGCTCCCCCCAGCGGGATAGCGTACTCCTTGTTCTAACAGTTTCTACACCCTTATAAAGGTTTGTCTCTCGGTTAATAGGTCTAGAAAATAACTCTCTGGATCATTTATATTAGTTGATAACTTGTGATATTTCCTCAATCTTAGAGTACAGAAGTCCCCCCTTAGCTTACGAACAAATAGGTTCCAAGAATCTGTTTTATATGTCGATTGTTAAATTTTATTTTAGAATGAGCTTAACCTAACTCGCATGCCTACAACGTTTAGCTTCAAAAGTCGAGAAATAGGTTTTTAATTTGAAATCAAAATGTTTTGTTCATATCTCTGTCTATCACCAGCGTAATTCAAAAAGTTACATGTGAATTTTTATGAAAATTACGGGACATATCAGAAATGGGTAGAAGTAGTTTGTACCTCTGCCATTGAAGTTGGGAGGAGGTTATGTTTTTGTCCCTTTTTGTCCGTTTGTCTGTGAACAACTTTTACGGATTCATTTTTATATCGAGACGTTGAATTGATCTAATTTTGAAAGTCCTAGGTCAAAGGTCAAGGTCAGCTGAATGAACCCTAACCTCAACCCCAAGTTCACATATGGTTTTCACACACACTTCAAATACGCCAACGGTCTAAATTGATTCTTGGAAAGGCAAGCTGGTTTTGAGAATTATGCTACCGTGGCGGAGGTCTGCACCCTGAGTGCTTTTCTAGTGTTATCATAGAGTAGATTCATTCGCAGGCAATATATGAGGAAGGGGAAGGTTGGTCCTATGTAGACGTCAGCTTATTCCAATTGATGTTTACCAATAGATCATTAGAAGTTCTCTCGTTGCTCTTCACCACCCTAGACTGATAGGGTTGCACAGATACCATCTGTTGTGTTCTACTTGCCGAGGGTCATCATGTGATTTAAAACTTAGATTAACTATGTGTGCCAATTTATCTCAACTTTTACGAAAAAGAGGAAGCCAACTCACTCTTCTTTAAGTATTTTATTTTTCCTTTATTTTTCCTCACTGGGCTAATTTCCCTATTGGTGACCTGGGCTTATAGCATCCTGCTTTTTCCTACTAGGGTTGTAGCTAATAATAATAATCTCCGTTGTGAATTAGTGTTCAAACTTATAGATCATGTAGTTGTGAACTACTCATTATTGTCAGGTTTACCTAATTTTATTTATTTATTTTATTTATTTATTTTTTTTTTTTTTTGCCTTGTATCCAGACATCTTGATGTTTTTAATGTTTCTGTTTCTTTATAAGAGCTTTTCTTCATCGGCATAATTGATGTAGAATGAAACGGAAATTGAATTGAGAACCCCAAAATTGCACGAGTTAGACAGGCACCCTGAGGAGAACTGAACTTAGTAATGATTGGACAATGTTTAGGCCGATTTTGTGTTATTTAATGTAATACATTTGACATAAGATAAGTCTTACAGTTTATTATATAATTTATTAATACATACATATACCAAGGCACTTCCCCCAATTTTGGGGTTAGCCAACATCAAACAAATGAAACAAAAAAGGGGACGTCTCCTCTCTATGTTCCTCCCAGCCTGACAAGGGACTCAACCGAGTTCGGCTGGTACTGCTAGGGTGCCACAGCCCACCCTCCCACATTATCCACCACAGATGAAGCTTCATAATGCTGAATCCCCTACTGCTGCTACCTCCGCGGTCATCTAAGGCACCGGAGGAAGCAGCAGTTCCTACCGGAACTGTCACAATCGCTCGCCATTCATTCCTATTTCTAACACGCTCTCTTGCCTCTCTCACATTTATTAATACTTGAAATATATTAAGATATATTTTATGATTTAAAAACTGACATAGGTTTTTGTGTTTAGAAAAGCTATACTGTATAAATGTACATTAATAATATGCAGAATATCATTGGTTTATTTAAAACTTCTATTCCAAAGTTTCATTTTAACCAGAGTAATTTTATTTGTAATATACAAAAGATATAAACTTATGGGTTTGAATCTGAAGAACTAATCTTGTCGGCCATTTTGAGAGAGAAGAATAATGTACTAATGTATGGAATAATCAAAACTATTTTATAAGATTCTATGGTTTTATATAGGGAAGAAGGGCTGAACTTAGTGGCCTATTCATAGTAAACTCTAGTAAGATTTGAACCACTTATTTAAGTACGGCCGTACTTATTTGAATTGTTACTTAACGAAGCAAGCTGTTCTTCCTCCTATCAGACCAAAGATGAATATTTTAAATACTTTATTACAAAAATCTTAAAACAATGGTTGAGACCATTTGATAACTTTTCTCTTTTATTGCAGATAATCTTCCTTCAATAGAGAAGATCTTTAGCAAGAAGAATTCAAGAAGGCTTTGCAAGTGCCTGAATGCAATATAGATCAGTTAGGAGGTCTTACAAAGGCCTCAGTCAACTTCAAGAGTCTTACGAAGCTCTGAGCCAATTCCAAGAGTCTTACGAAGCTCTGAGCCAATTCCAAGAGTCTTACGAAGCTCTGAGCCAATTCCAAGAGTCTTATGAAGCTCTGAGCCAATTCCAAGAGTCTTACGAAGCTCTGAGCCAATTCCAAGAGTCTTACGAAGCTCTGAGCCAATTCCAAGAGTCTTACGAAGCTCTGAGCCAATTCCAAGAGTCTTACGAAGCTCTGAGCCAATTCCAAGAGTCTTACGAAGCCCTCGGTCAACTCGCCTCACCTCTTCCAAAACAATAAATGTAATCCGTCAGGAAGGTAGATAGTGTGAAAAATATCAGCACCAAAGGTACGACAAGGTATATGGTAATGTTGCTCTGTGAATCTCAGAGCATTTCGAGATACAACTCCCAGAGAGAGAGAGAGAGAGAGACAGAGAGAGAGAGAGAGAGAATCATTTCTCAAAACTGTCTTGTTGTTAATTCTGCTCATATTTTTAAATGGTATTGTCATAATATATATTATAGATAAGTCTTGTCTTGGTTACTTTAGATCACTTTATGTGAATCAATATCTCTCTCACAGCTAGTGTGCAATAATACATGAATTTGAGTTGTACAAGATTTATCAAAACTGTTTATCAATTTTTAGTGCAGAAAGGGTAAGATTAGTTCCATTATTCATGATGTATTGAAGGTTTTGCATCTTGTTAAACTTTTATCCTATTTATTTTGATCTGTTCCCTTTTCTTCGAAGTATTTCTTTGACAGAATTGTCTTGTGTGTTAGTGTCCGCAACCATTTGTATTCGTAACAAAGTCTGTTTGTCTATGAATATATTCACCTAAATTTGCCTATCTTTTAATGAAGGTTTTTGGAATTGATGTGACATTAGAATTTTTGGTGAATAGGAGAATGTTGAAAAGAGTGTTCTTTCCTAGCTACAGCTTGTGTTAGCATTTGAGTTTCCTATGTCTATTAGAGATTTAGTTTGTCCTTATAAGCATTTGAGTTTGCTGTGTATTGCTTGTTAAGATATTGGGCAGAATGCAAAATTTATGAATTCCTTTTGGAAGAAGTGGATTCACATTCTATATGTTTACAGTTTTCAGGACAGTCCTGTTCAATTGTTGGTTTACTCAGCCACCCGATGAGATACTACCACTAGAGAGTTACGGCATCTTTTGACTGGCTAGACAGTACTACATTGGATCCCTATCTCTCTGATTACGGTGCATTTTTTCTTTGCCTACCCATACATCGAATAGTCTGGCCTATTATTTACGTATTCTCCTCTTGTCCTCATACTCCTGACAACACTGAGATTACCATGAAATTCTTCGTTTTGCACTAATTGTTCAGTGGCCACTTTTTTCTTTGTTAGGGTAGAAGAGATTCTTTAGCTATGGTAAGCAGCTCTTCTAAGAGAATCAACCATTGTTCTCTAATCTTGGGTAGTGCCATAGCCTCTGTACCATGGTCTTTCACTGTCTTGGGTTAGAGTTCTCTTGCTTAAGGGTACACTTGAGCACGCTATTCTATATTATTTCTCTTCCTTTTGTTTTTTAAAGATTTATAGTTTATAAAGGAAATATTTATTTTAATCTTGTTGCCCTGTTAGCGCCCCCTGGGCTTATAACATTCTGCTTTTCAAATTAGGGTTGTAGCTTAGCAGGTAATAATATTAATAACAGTCTTGGGGCTTTTGTCTGACTACCACCTATTTGTATTTGGCTGAAATATAGGAAAGCAATAATTTGAGACCAGGTTATCCGGCTCCCTCTTGTTTCAAGGTTTTCAGATGATGCAAGGTACAGGCTCCTGCCTTATAGCAGCTCGTATTTGCTACGTCTTCCCGGTGAGGTCAGGTTTGGGGAATCAAATTCTAGAAGCATTTGGTGTTATTGAAAATCTATGGTTATGAATTTTATAATTAATAGATAAGTTTTTGGGAAATCATTGAATTGTTTGGTGTTTCATATGCCATTATGAGAATATTCTTTTAAAACAGGTTATTACTATTCAGAGCATATTTACCTGATTTGGACAAGTCTGTTAATGTCAACTGGCCTGTAATTAAAGATTTCTTGCCTGTCTTTTAGGAGAAATTCAGAGTTGGCCTTTTAAGAAAACCTTGTAAGAACAGTTAATTTGGTTATGAAACTGTTCCACCAAAGTCTTCATGTCTTAAGGCATTGTTAAGTACCTGAAGAAGGATTTAATCTTTTGCACGGTAGCTGTTGAAGGAGAGTTGTTCATTTCAAAGAAAGTATTTACATATCGTGGTTTTTTTCATGAAGGTACAAATATTTGGGCCATTTCCTGACTGATTTTTCCATGTTAGCTTATAACAACAATTTGTGTTGTGAATTTGCCTGGCCACCTGTTTGCGTCGCACCATCTCATGCGAAATCATGTGATGGTAAAGTTTCTGTTGTCGAGTAAAAGGTCATTAAACAACAGGAGAAACCAAGCTTGAAGTCTCCTCTGGTATTTTCCTTACATTTAGAAGAAGAAATTCAGTAATCTCTTTTTTCATACACTTACGAATAAGAGTTTGGAGTTGCATTCTTGTTGTTTGATTAAAGAAGAAACTGCATTTCATTCTCAAGTTTGGAGTCTGCTTCAAACTGACCTGTTGGTGATTGTGTCAAGTCCCCTTTTCAGATTGCAACCAAAGTTCTTTCCGTCCTAAAATTGCTATCAAAGACCAAGAATTTACATGAAATATCTACTCTTTTATTGAGTAAAAGATCTGGTTACTTTTGTGATTGATATACAAGACGGTAGTTTTAGTTTTTGTATAAAAATCTTCTGGAGATTGGAGACCGTTTCTTGAATGTTCTCATCTCGTGTTCCAAGTTGTAACTTCTCTATGGAGAACCCTTCCGTGTGTTTGGTTGGAAACTTGATTATTATTATTAGCCAAGCTACAACTCCAGTTAGAAAAGCAGGATGCTAGTAGTCCAAGGACTTCAAAAGGGAAAAATAGCCCAGTGAGGAAAGGAAATAAGGAATTAAATAAACTAAGTAAGAAGTAATGTTTCCAATGACATTGTCAGATGTTTTTTTCATGTCATGGTTCACTTAGTATCAAGGGAGTACTGTAACTCAAGTATACATTTCCAGCAGAATTTATTGGTTTGTGTGAGTGCAGCTCTTAGAGTCTTTGCAAGAGAGAAGACTCCAGTATGAGTTTTTAATCTTCAAAGAACACATTGTCTCCAGGACAAACCTTAAGTGATTTATTTGGGGAAAATTATAATATTGTTAACTTGGAAAAATTTCTACTGATTATTGGGTTATATCACAAGTTTTAATTCATTTCATTTATTTAATCTTTTTAACATCCTCTTATTTCACACTTGGTTGTTATACCTAAGTGATGTGATTTGTTTTATAGTTTTGAATGATGCCTAAAGGTGCGTGTGTACAGATATGGTTGATTCATTCCTATCATAGTTGAATGGCCTTAGATGCCCAAGTGCTTGGCTTGAGGCCTAAATTCTATCCAATCAAAGTAGTTAAATCCTCAGTGGATAGAATTCTTTGAGACAATTGTCTAGTTCTTAAAGATAATTGAGAAGTCCTTCTTTAAAACTTGTAGGTTCATTTGAACGTGTTATCAAGTCTGGGATGTTGTCATTTCAAGAATTCTGGTCTGATTCTGTCTTAATCAGTTTATTTAGGAATGAGAATTGCCTGGGTTTCTTTCCATGACTTTCTGTGGCAGAGAAGAATTCAGAACTTTCTACTTATGATCAAAAAGCTTTCGAGAAATTCCCCCACCATAAGTAGATAAGTGTTCCCAGAAATGTCTTCTTACATACATCCATATACCAAGGCACTTCCCCCAATTTTGGGGGGTAGCCGACATCAAACAAATGAAACAAAAGGGGACCTCTACTCTCTACGTTCCTCCCACCCTGACAAGGGACTCAACCGAATTTGACTGGTACTGCTAGGGTGGCACAGCCCCCTACCCTCCCACATTATCCACCACAGATGAAGCTTCATTATGCTGAATCCCCTACTGCTGCTATCTATGTCTTCTTAGGAGAAGTAAATTCCTATTTGCTCAACTCAGAATACTGTCCATTCAATTTCATCTTAAACAGGACGGGACAGATCTTATAGAGCCAAAATCAGTTCCTATCATTCTGTCCATCAAAAATCAATTGCACCTTCTAGATTCGAGGGATTTTCTTCAGAATCTACTTCAGTGAGGAAGTCCTAAGTTTCTGAATCTGTCTGGTAAAATGGGGAGCTACTCTAGAGATAGATCATCTATCGATAATTGCTCGATTGTAGAGTTGCAAACGCTCAAAAATTGCTTAGTTACTTTGTGTTCAAGGCACCAGTTCTGTCTGGTTATCTAGTGAAAGAAAACGTCATTGCTACACACTCTTGACGACATGACGCCTTTGGCAATAAACAGTATTGAGAAATGGGGCCACAAGGTCAAGAAATATTTCCCCAAACTAGAACTTTTGTTTTGAACAAGAGATGGACATTTTTCCCTCGTTTCATTCTGGGAAATTGATGTCTTAGTGGAATTATTAACCGAATGCTTTTCTTGTTCTAAGGGGTGTGTCTGCTTGAGGAGAGTTAAAGTTTATCAGTGGTCGACAAGTTTGCAATTTCAATAAAGTTTCCCTCGTAAGATTTTCAAGATCGAGTGTTTTCACCTTATCAAGTCTGGGGATGTGAATGCAAGTGTTGTTCTTATAGAGCCAGTTTGCCCCCTGTCAGAGTTTGACATATCTGGGACTCATTTAGTAAGGAAACCATTTCTGTTACTCAATTGGAAATCCTCTTAGACAATACAATTTCCACATGGGACTTTTTCAAAACTATATTTTTCCCATTATAGCAGCTAGAAAGACTTGTCTTAACATCAACAGTATACTGTACATGCTTTTCTTAGTTTAAAATTAGAAAGATTTAAAGTATTGAAATCAGTTTAAGAATTTTTTATAGGTTATAAGGGGAGGTTTTTCTGTAGTCAAATTATGATTATATATATTTTGACCTCAGTTTTGCAGTAGATTTTGTTACTGTGTGATCAGATGTTGTAAGGTCCTTTATTATTGAAAAAACTTCTTCCAAATCCAATTCCATTAAATCAGGATGTTGTACTAAGGTATTTGAGCTGTTGGTTTGATCCTCTGGATAAAGTTTCCTCAGTGTCTGGTGAAATTTTGTTTAAGCTACAGACAGAAGAATGAGCAAATCCTTTCTCTACTTTCTCTACAAGCTTGTCCCCATTTGGGGATACTATAATGGTTCCTCAATACACTCTTCTTCCATTTCCTTCAGTCCAGTGCATCTTCCTCGCTCAGTCCCAACTCCCTCATGTCTCTCTCCACACTGTTAATCCATCGCAGTTTTGGTCTACCTAAACTTCTCCCACATTGTAGTCCCGCATCCATCATATCATCTTCCTTAACGGATAGTTTTCCTCTCGTTTCTATGTCGCTACCATTACATACATGTTTAATTAAGATTCTAGTATTGATACTAGAGTCTAATACTTGAGAGAAAAGGTCTGTTGAGTGAAGAGGTTACCCCAAGCTCTTCTCATTCCTCTCTTGAATGTAGTTTTGAGGAATAACCTTTGAAAACTTTCATTCCAGTTAGAGCATTGAAACTCAAACCAATAAGGTCAAGATCTCAAATATTCTTTCAAAATTCTTTTTTGTATCATATGTAAACTTGCAAAGATCTATTTTTGAAAATTCTCTCGTATTTTAACCTTCGGAAGGCTTACATACAGTAGTAGTGTAAGTCATGGTTAATGTTTTGATGAAAGTTTTCTATCAGAATCAAGTGTGAAGTCTTATATTAGAAGATTAGCTCCTACTTGAAGTTTAACCACAGATTTATACTCTCTAATAGTTATCAAAACAGCAGAGTGGTATTAGCCATCTGTATTTGCTAATCGATAAGCCTCTGTACCATGGTCTTCCACTGTCTTGGGTTAGAGTTCTCTTGCTTGAAGGTACACTAGGGCACACTGTTAACTTATTTCCTTTCCTCACTGGGCTATTTTCTATATTAGAGCCCTTGGTCTTTTACTATCCTTAGCTAAGGTAGTAATAATAGAATTATTAGCATCAGGGGAGATTTTAAAATGGTTGATATTCTTTTTAAGTTTTCTGTGGCACTCTAGCAGTGCCAGCCGAACTCTGTTGAGTCCCTTGTCAGGCTGGGAGGAACATAGAAAGGAGACGTCCCCTTTTATGTTTCATTTGTTTGATGTCGGCTACCCTCCAAAATTGGGGGGAGTGCCTTGGTATATGTATGTAGGTACTAGTTGATAGGTTTAAGGTGGCGAGCTATTTAGGTTGTAGGTTCCCATATGTCTGTCAAATTAGGTATAGACATTTTCTTAGACGTAGTCTGGTTATCTTCTCTCTTGTCTGTTGCTATCTTTGTTCAGACTAGATTTGGTTAATACCAAATTTGAGTTAAAGCTGAGATTACTTTTGAAAATATTTTTATATATTAGATTTATGTTAAACCTACTACAGCAATTTAGTATTCAATGCATGCATTCCATGAAGGGTCATTAAAATGAACCTAATTATTAAACTGAAATTATTTCAATACTTTCTTGGTATCCATGTAAGTTTAAACCCAGATCTCTCTCACAGGGGCTATGATTTCTCTTAACAATCCCTTTGGGAAGAATAAGGACACAGCTTCCCCAATTAGGCCATTTACCTGTACCATCTTTCTGTGGGAACAGTTTGCAAATACTTTATCTTTGTGAAATATATTCTTTGTATCTTATTTTGGCAAAGGTCTTCATTTATAGTTGAATAACCCATGAATTCCAAATAAGTATTTAAAGTTAATTCAGTTTAGATTTTAGTAATATTTCAAAAGAATGAATATTTTCCTGCATAGAACTGGGTCCTCGGTTGAAAGAATTCAGTCTTAAGTTTTCTTGTTCTCTTCCATATTTGGGTTTAAGACCTTGACTTTATGAGATGCGGAAGTTTGCGTTTGTTAAGCAAAGAGTTTTCAGTTCGTAGACCCTACTTGATATGAATCCAATCTTGGCTGCCGTTCATGGCTTTGCATTTTCTGTCCATCCTCTTCTAGCTTTGACTTTACGGTTTAACTGTAAGGTTTTCCCCAGCTGTGCTCTGTTGGCAAATGGTCTCCCAGCACCCAACACCTTTCTTATATAGCCCAAGTTCAAGATATGTATAGGTATTGTTGAATCGGTCACCATTTAGTGTGTCTTATTGAAAGACTTAAAAAAAGATGATTCTTTCTTAGGTAGATTTATTTCAAGTTTCACTATTCTTAATGTTCTGTCTGGTTTCTTGGTAACAAGATCTCATATTTCCTGGACTTTGAATTACTTCTGTATATTACTGTAGCACAAAAGACGATGGCACAATGATTGTGAATCATCTTGAGTGTCTTATTTTTTGGCTGTTTATTGTACTTCATCTCAATTTAATTTTGTCTTTGAGTAGGAGAAAATCTTGAGAGATATTTGGACTTGAGAAGTGACTCTAACTATAGATTTAAATTATGATAGTAACTTAGTATTTGGTTCTTTATTATGATCAAAATATGTGAAAATTGTAAATTTCCATCTTGCAGTGTAGAACTTATAGTTTTGGTCAGGGTATTTAAACTTGTCAGTATAAAAAAACTTTTAACCTCCACAGCTATTGCCAGAAATATGCATATTTCTGTCCTATCTATTTCAGGTAATACTTGGAGAGATTTTGATAGATACCATATGTTTTGTACAGGTTAATCCAAGCAACTAATAATTTGAACACTGTTAAATATGAGGACGTAAAAAAGGTTTTAGCGTTAGCAAAACTTTGCAGGTTGTAAAGATGATGTATAGTCTGGCCTATTCTTTCCACATTCTCCTCTGTTCTCTTACACCTGACAACACTGAAATTACCTACCAATTCTTCATTACTCAAAGGGGTTGACTACTGCACTGTAATTGTTCAGTGGCTACTTTCCTTTTGATTAGGGTAGAGGAGACACTCTCTCTCTCTCTCTCTCTCTCTCTCTCTCTCTCTCTCTCTCTCTCTCTCTCTCTCTCTCTCTCTCTCTCTCTCTCTCTCTAGGGGTTAACTACTGTATTGTAATTGTTCAGTGGCTACTTTCCTCTTCGTAAGGGTAGAAGAGAGACTTCAGCTATGGTAAGCATATCTCTCTCTCTCTCTCTCTCTCTCTCTCTCTCTCTCTCTCTCTCTCTCTCTCTCTCTCTCATTCTCTCTCTCTCTCTCTCTCTCTCTCTCTCTCTCTCTCTCAAGGGGTTAACTACTGCATTGTAATTGTTCAGTGGCTACTTTCCTCTTCGTAAGGGTAGAGGAGAGACCAGCTATGGTAAGCATATCTCTCTCTCTCTCTCTCTCTCTCTCTCTCTCTCTCTCTCTCTCTCTCTCTCTCTCTCTCTCAAGGGGTTAACTACTGCATTGTAATTGTTCAGTGGCTACTTTCCTCTTCGTAAGGGTAGAGGAGAGACTTCAGCTATGGTAAGCATATCTCTCTCTCTCTCTCTCTCTCTCTCTCAAAAGGGGTTAACTACTGTATTGTAATTGTTCAGTGACTACTTTCCTCTTGATTAGGGTATATGACACACACACACACACACACACACACACACACACACTCTCTCTCTCTCTCTCTCTCTCTCTCTCTCTCTCTCTCTCTCTCTCTCTCTCTCTCTCTCTCTCTCTCTCTCTCATTGAGAAATTAGCTGTGAGATATATTAATTTTTAATAGAAAATTACTTTAAAATCATTTTTTTAAATAATTACAAACTAGTCATTTGACAATTTTCAATATCATATGATAAATTATAGATAAAATTGCATTTTGAAACTAGAAAATAAGAATAACTAACATGTTATTTGACCATTTTAAGTAGACTGTAGAGTCAATCCTTTAAAATTTTTGAAAATATTAGTTAAAAAACACATTAATATTACCTCTATGCTTTTATTTAGCAGGAAAATTTCCAATATACTTTTTTTAGTCTTCTGTTTTCCAAATTTGGTTCCTATTTCCAAAGTGATTTTTCTCATAAGTTATAATTTCCTCATCTTAAAAACCTCTTTTAAAACATTCTGGTTTACAAGTTCCTTATTCTGTCTGGACTTCAAGTTGTTGGTAACTTCAAGTTTGAATTCATCTTCATCATCATCTCCTCCTACGCCTGTTAGATTTCGCCAGCCGTCTCTATCTTGAGCTTTTAAATCAATACTTCTCCATTCATCATCTCCTACATGCTTCATAGCCCTCATCTATGTAGGCCTGGGTCTTCCAACACTTCTAAGTGCCTCGTGGAGCCCAGCTGAACATTTGGTGAACTAATCTCTCTTTTGGAGTGCGAAGAGCATACCCAAACCATCTCCATCTACCCCTCATCATGATCTCATCCACATAGGGCACTCGAGTAATCTCTCTTATAGTCTCATTTCTAATCCTGTCCTGCCATTTCACTCCCAATATCCTTCTGAGAGCTTTGTTCTCAAATCTACTAAATCTATTGGAGATTGTCCCATTGTCATACCATGACTTTTGTCCATGTAATAATGATAGTAATATATTCTAAAGTTTGAGTTAAAATATTCTAAATAACTTGATATTTAGTAAAATACATTACCAAGGTATGTTAGTTTAAGTAATTACAGAAGTATAATAGAAAATTGTGGTAAAACTTAATTTCAATTGGTTTTGTAGCTTCTAAATTTACCCTTTTATAAGCGCAAACATTGTAGAGGTTTAAGGAAAGAACGGCCAGTAATTGGAGCTCTGGAAGCATTTTAAATGTTATATATACCGTCTGAGCAAAGGTCTGGCTGTGAATTTAGCCTTCTGGAAGTATACACATCCCATGAAATTCAACTTTCAGAATATATAAACAAAGATGTTCCATTGATTATTATCATTATTACTAGCCAAGCTACAACCCTAGTTGGAAAAGCAAGACGCTATAAGCCCAAGGGCTCCAGTAGGGAAAAATAGCCCTGTGAGGAAAGGAAATAAGGAAATAAATAAATGATTGATTTGCTTAAAAGATCTGTTAAGTGGAAACTGCTTATAATTAAATGTTTCACAAGATATTTTGTTTATTAAATTGTTTGTCATAATTTGTACAAATTTGAATATATTTAACTGGACTGATAATGTATGTAAACATAGGAATTGAATATTTGATTGGAGATTTTAATAACAATGTAGATCAAAATTAAAAAGAATTTCATATTTGTAAAGTAACAGTTCTTTAAACAAGTAATTTTTTTATCAAATCTTGTCTTTGGACAACGAAGCCAGTGAGGAATTAATATCTTGAGTCTTGGACAACTAAGTCAGTGAGATATAGCAGAGACAGACAAGTCCAGAAAGGTTGTCAATTTTAACCAAATTTTTAGATATTAGATTTGTCACTTTCATCAAATTGAAAAAATTATAGTATTTTCTAAATAATTTTTCATTTTAATATAAAATCTTTGGTTTTCAACCACTCATTTATCTTAATATTCATAATTTTCATTGAAATAATTTCTTGTGTCTTGAGTAACTAATTTATTATATTGTTGCAAGGAATCAAATTATATATTCTCAAATTATGATGTTGCATTAATTTTTAATTTCACAAAACTGTAATTTGAAATTACAGGTATAATTTAATATGATTTTCCATTATCAAAGTATTAAATATTAATGGTTTTATGTTCATAAAAATGTATTTTGTAACATATTTAAATATTCCTGGATTGTGATGAATATACCATATCATTTTGAGGAGGACTGTCGTCATTTTGGTCGAGTGTTGGTCACTAGTAAGTGGTTTAACTTCTCTAAGGCGTTTTATAAATACACTACTGTATAATACAACAGCTGTATAGATGTGAGAGGTCCTGTATTACTGATATGAACCTATACATCTCCTCCTGCTTATTCTCTTTAAGCCATAACAATGTTTTCGACATTGTTACAGATTAAAGAAAAACAGAAGGAAATGTATTGTATGATATATCAGTAATACAGTACCTCTGAAAGCTATACAACTGTATTATACTGTAGTGTATTTCTCAAACGACTTGGGAATTGAATTCACTTACGAGTGTCCAACAATCGACCTAAATGACGACAGTACTCCTCAAAATGATGTGGTATATTTAAAACAATACAGGAACATTTAAACTCGAATTACAAAATACATTTTTTATGAACTTACACCATGATTCATTTAAGATATATTTTGGGTTAATATTTTATGCCTTTTACTTAATTATGCATCATGATGTATGAAATATGATATTACTATGTAAGAATATGTAATTAAAACAAGGACTAATAAAATACATAAGTTGAAGATATACTTTTATTTAATCAAAGTACATAAATAAAAAAATATTTTTTTTTAAAGTTTATTTTTTCATATACATTAGTGTCCCCCCCAAAATAGGGGCTGACCTCACGGAACTGCTTTGCAGGCACTTGGCGACCTTCCCTTGGTGCCCTGCAGGTCAGAGAATCCGTACAGTAGGCAGACGATGCCAAAGGTACTACCGAGACTATTGTGTCGTGTGCCTTTTATCTGAATGGGAAATTGAGTATCTGGCAACTGCCTTGGTTAATGGGAGAATTGCCACTAAGAGGTCTTCCATTTTTGGTTAAAGTGAAATTGGTTTTCTCAAAGTTGGCAAGAAGTTTATTATAACTTGAGATGAAACTGCCATATTTTATCCTTTATATAAAGTTCTTAGATTTAATTCTTAAAGGTGATTTAAAATGTCATAATTAAAGAGGTCATCTTGAACCAGAATTAGTTGGGAAAATTATAAAGTCACATTTATAGTTTGGTTAAAAGACTGATTTTCAAAAGTTCCATTTAATAAACTAAAGCAAAATTGCTTTCTAAAATCATGACAAGATATTGAATTTTATATTTTTAACCCATTCAAAGCCAAACACCATCTTTTAACAAAGCAATTTCATATTCCTTTTAAATGTCAAATTAATTCCATTTTACATCTCGGTCAGATGGAATACTGTCGGCAGAAAGTATGTTTACACAAGATGAGTATCCGTGTACCTATACCATGTGATCGGAAGGTGTACTCTCTATAAGACACTTGGGGTGTCATTTCAGTTTTGTCTAATCTAATTTCTGTAATGCAAAATCATAGAAAATAAGTCCAGTTTAAGAATATAGAATATTAAAAAAAGCATTAGAATTGGCCATTAGTTGCACATTCCTTTCATATAAAAAATAATTGTATAAATAATAAATTCCAATTAAAATTTAATTCACCAAACTAAGATTGTATTACAAATGTGACCTCAAACTTCAAACACATTTTTTCCATGTATTTACAAATGAATATTTTGATTACAAAGAAATTATTTATTTATTTCACTACTTTTCATGAAATGTACCTGTTTCATTCCTCCTGAATAAGAAATACTTAGTGTGTGCTTAGTCAAACGATTGAATAGTGAAATGAAGTATTTATTCAATTGAATTACACAATAGTTAACCTGAATTCTACATTATTCATATCATAGCATCAGAAGAATTATGAAAAACTGAAAAATGTAAATGAATCTTCATTAATGATCAGATGTTTATAATTTACTTAAATGTAACGAGTCGCCAACGAAGGCAAGAGTCTTCGTCTCGAGCACATTTTATTAAACCAGGTTTAGAAAACTTCCGAGAAAGCAGCAAGACCAAACACACGTCCGATAAACACCGTTTACACGCGATGCTTCTCTGATGGGCGAAAGACTTCGGAAAAGGGGGTGACATCTGTCCGGGGTACTGCCCCGACGTCCGCTAAACTCACCCCAGCGAGACGTCGGATCGAACTAGTGTTGCATTCCCCCGAACAGACGAGATAGCACAGGCAGCGTGCCCGCCCAGGCAAGGCTCTGAGAGACGTGTCTATGGTACAAAGGTGACCTTCAATACCATAAGACACCAGTCGGATACCTTCCTGGGCGGGCAAATTACTGCCTGACCTTTACGCAATATCAAACTATCTGTACATAATATAGTTATTTCCTGCATGTTCTGTTAACCAAAAGGCGAGATTTATTTATAATGTCCCTTTCCAATTATGCGGTTTTAACAAATGGCCGTCTGAAATCTCTGATTGTCCTTAATATTGTATCGGTTTGAATATCTTACAATGATCTTCATTTCAACTGGCTGACACAGCGGCAAATTCCAAACAAGGAGGAGGACAAATTTCAAGACAAAATCCTCTATCTGTGCGAGTAAACTTTCCAGGAATGAAGCAAATCATCCACTATTTCTACAATATTCATCAAACTTCATTAAACAGACAAAATATCACCAATGGTGCAAAAGAAACAGCAACCAATTTGGGCGAGGATATTAACCAGAGGATGATAAAGTCCCACGAACATGACTAATCAATTGGTAATAATTGTGCCAAGACTCAATAACAGATTTCTATTCAGGCTCTCAATAAGGTAATATCCTAAGTCCTTTTCTAAGTCATCTCCAAGTCATTTCTATTCATGAGGAAATGCCAAAGTCCCTGTCTCCACTAGCAGATGAAATAGGCAGAGATCATCCAAATCAATTTGATGTCAACATTGTAGAAGCAACGAGAATATAACAAGATTGAAAAATCCTTAACTTGGTGTAAGAACAAGCTTCATTCTTGCATCAATGACATCTGGATTTGGGAGTTTGGGCCAAATTGCACCAGGGTAAAATGGGGAAATATGAAATGTAGAGAAAAAACAAAAGAGGATCAATTAATATGCGATATATGGTTTTATTCAACAAACAAGGCAACTTCAGTGTGCCCCAGATCTAGCACACACAAAGGTGTATGGGTATTGGGCAACGAACCTCCAACCAGACTCGCTAGACATAGACCAAGATTGTGAGGACAACTGTAGGCAAATCCAAAGGAAAATGAGGGGAACTTGTCACTTAATAAAAAGATTGACGTCTTCACAAAACAATTTGTTAGATGATTACTCAAAAAGACTCGAACAAGCAAGCTACTATACACAGTAGGACATCCTTCTAAAACCTCATCCAATCAAAGCTCATATGACATTAGAAAGGATTTCGATTAGCAAATAACTATAAACAGTACTTCCCCAAATGAGACAGAGCAATAAGTTTATTTTGGTAAATGTAAAGAGAAGAAAAAAGGTATCAATGGTGTATGATTCACCAATGCCAACTGAAATAGTTGATCAACTGATCAGAGGTGACAACAGTCTCTCTCTTCTTTTCATTTTACGAGAAACAGAATGGCCGCACATAAATACACAGCTGGTAGCAAGGGAACAGAATAATGGCAGAGTCTTTTATCGAGAAGGAAGACAGAAGGACCTCGAATTAACGAGACAGCGAATAGCATTTTCAGGGAACAAAAAATTAATATCATACTCAAGCCGTAGAAATTGAATAACTTATCCAGGGAACATGAAATGAATAGCATATTCAAAGCAAAGACACTGAATAGCTTTTTCATGCCAGGGAGTGTATGAATATAGTATGAATAAAAGCATACTTTATTCAGGGTACAAACAGACAATAAACCTGAGAGAGAGAGAGGTCAAAGCAGACTGGATTCTCAAGCATAAAGGAATGCTAAGAACTGAAAGATCTGACTTCAAAGTTAACGTTAATTTTATAGGTTGATTAAGAGGAGTCTAAGTGTCACCCTTGACAGAACCTAATGAAGATATACAAGATGCATGGAGAAGAAATAGGGGACCAGCTGCTCCACAGTACATCACTTCATAACAAGCAAGACAATAGTTGTGTACTACAGGCTTATCATGCAGAACAAGCAAGGAAACAGACTCGCAAGTGACAAAGGACAAAAGACAAGCACTTGCCATAAAGCTTGAGGCCTGCACTGACCGATTTGACAAATGACAACGTCAAACGATTCAAAGCAAGCAAACTACTATGCGATGGTAGAGACGGACAAGAATGCATTTTGAAGTATTGAATTAAAAGCTGAACATAGACACGACTGGCAAAATCTAACCGAGGCCCTTTACGTCAATAGGCGAAGGAGGAGATGATGATGATGACCACCATTCTGAAACCTTGTTCACTATGAAAATAGCTTCACTGTACTCTTGCAAACAAGAGACAGTGATAGGTTCCTCTTGGCAAATGTGGAACATCAACAAAAGTTATCAATATTATCACCAACCCTACAATGGTGATCAACGTCCTGTTGCACCAGTCTCGTTTCTTTCTATTTTCCGGGAAACTGGATGGCTATAGACAATTTCGCCAACCCACAACCGAATTAGTAAACACCAGAACAATGGAGAAATGATTTATCAACAATTTGCAACCGAACAAATACTATTTATGGAAGTGAAAATAAATAGCATATTCACAGAAAAAAAAGTAAACAGCATAATTTTGGAATAGCCAACATGCCTTATCCACTGCACAAACACGAAAATGTTTTTTCAAGGCACAAACACCAAAAAACCAAGCTGACAAAAATGTTAGAGGAACTTTATTCTCTGGTATACACAAATACCAAGAATCGAAGAACCTGACTGCAAGTAATGTAGCAGTTAACATCACAGTCATCCTTATTAGTAGGACTGAATAGAAGGTCTTCTTCATCATTTACAAGGAAGACAAAAGTTTAACCTGTATGGAGGCAAACAGAAAGCTAAAGATCAAATGGGATGAGAAAGAACTGGACAATCACACCTACCCAGTCTTCTTAGGTGTCACCCTTGACAGAACGCTCTCCTTTTAAGAGCACACAAACAATAGCAAACAGAAAGTAGCAACTAGGAACAGCCTCCTCAGCCAACTAGCCAACACCAGCTACAAGAACAAACCCTGAGACTCTGAGACAAAAAGTCCTGCCACTCTGTTACTCTACTGTGGAGTACTGAGCATAAGTGTGGGCCAAGATCATGCCATGCACATAAGGTAGACCCAGAGCTCAATAAATCCTGTCGGATTATTACTGGCACCGTAAAATCAACCCCTTTATGATTTTTACATAAAATAGCCAGTATCCTACCACCCGACAAGAAATACTAGCAAAAACTGAAAAGAATAAACAAATTAATGACCCCAAGAATACCAAGCCATTTACAAATCAAGCATAAAAATTAAAAACTGGGTAATGTTACACTTTGATTCAACACAAGTGGAAAACACCTATGATATGCACAGAAAGCAAAACAAGTTTCTGGACCTTATCAGAAATAGAGAGATACTCTTAGGAGAGTAGACGTGGTATCTTCCTTAGACTTGACAATAATCAATTCCCTTATTGCATGAAGGCACCAGACATCAAGAGACACAACAGACTCACAAATAACCCAAGATGCAAGTGACATTGGATGGAAGAGAGTTAAGCTTTGACTTCTGCTTAGAAAGAAAAAGGGGCAAACGATGAAAGCTGGAAAAATGACGCACGAAAAAGCATCCCTTCGTTGGAACCTGGGATCAATTTCGTCCCTGATTGATGGTAGAGCAGTTAGTGAATTTAGCCTTCTAGAAGCATTGTAAATGTTGTAGAGGCTGCGCAGTTAGTGCAATTGTTGGTGCAGCCAGTAATTTCAGCTATCGTGAAGAATACTCGCAACCTCTAGTCGACTTTAAGTACAGTAACTCTTCGTACGGGCGTCAGTGCAAAGAACTTGTGCTCCACACAAGAGTGGGGCAATGTTAACCGCACCGACACATGGAAGGAAAGAAATCTCCCAACAACTTGAGGGTTTATATAGGTACAGAAATACAAGAGATGAATATAGAAGAGTGAAAATGTCTAAACATACTTTTTAATCAACATTGGCCATTTTCCTAATGGAAACATATAGTAAATTCCTTAGCTCTGCAAGAAAGAAGTTTTGTGGGGAACTTGTAAAAGCCAGAAGATAATACAAAATTCCTGAACAAGAAATAACAGTAGAAATACTGTACAAGTATTATTATAATTATTATCATCATTATTGTTATTAATAGCTGAGCTACAACCCTAGTTGGAAAAGAAGGATGCTATAAGCCCAATGGCTCCAACAGGGAAAAAAAGCCCTGTGAGGAAAGGAAATCCAAAGATACTAAGGAGATGAATTTCTAATTACTGTCTACAAAAATTACTCTCCAATAGCAGTTTTGATTCGCAAGACTGACCAAAACTAAGAACAGGAATCACCAAAGAACTTCTATAAAGTGGATGAGACACAAAGTTTTTTTTTATCCATTGCTTCTTTGTCTCTTCTCATCAAGTTCGAATCATCACTATCTATTTTCCCATTGATTCAGAAGTCAGATAGACCAGTGTTCTGTCTTGATATTAACTCAAATGAACTATATTCCTCTGACATTATTATTACTATTTTCATCACCAGTTAATCTACAACCCTCGTTGGAAAAGCAGGATAATATAAGCCCTAATAAGGGGTCCAGCAGGGAAAATAGCCAGAGAGGAAAAGAAATTAGGAAATAAAATAGTGTGCCCAAGTGTACTCTCAAGCAAGAGAACTCTAACCCAAGACAGTGGAAGGCTGTGGTACAGAAGCTCTGGCCCTACAATGGTTTGATTTCGAAGTGTCCTTCTCCTAGAAGAGCTGCTTACCATAGCTGAAGAGTCTCTTCTACCCTTACCAAGAGGAAAGTAGCCATTAAACAATTACAGTGCAGTAGTTAACCCTTTGGGTGAATAAGAATTTTTCAGTGTATTGTAGGCAAAGGAAAATGAGCTGAAACGGCAAAGGGATCCAATGTAGTACTATCTGACTAGTCAAAGGACCCAATAATTCTCTAGAAGTCATTGCTTCTATCTCCTCTAAATTAGCCGTCTTACTCCTCCTATTTTACCGCATTCTATTCTAATTAGTTTCAAAGATAATTCTTGTGCAAGTCCTACATGAGTGTGCAGTGTAGCAATAGGATGACATATCTTGATAAACTATCTTATAATTATAATACAATAGACATCTGTCATGCCAGCTCACTCTTTGGAGGCTTATAACTTGCACGATAAAATGAAAGAATGGAAACTGACTGACAGTGACCAAATAAAAAGAAACCTTATTATGAACTTATCAATCTCTTATCTACCTCAATCTGATAAGAAAACTGAGTTCTTTTCTAACTTCTCTTCTTAAAAAAATTTTGAGTTTTAAGAACATAAAATTCTTGTTTGATAATTACTTTCTATAGATTTCTGTTCTATATCAACATCTTGTGTTCTAAATGTTCATGGCTTGAGAACAAAAGAAACAGCTTGAACATTATTACCGTAATGTACGGATTCCAATGTACATCATGTTTTATCCTTTGGCAGAACGACGGAACAATTCGATTTCCCAAAGCACCAGACTCTGTTATACAATCTTAGTAAACTTGAAAGGACGAAAATATCCATTGATGACTGCCAAATAAAAAAGAAATATTGAAGAATATTTTCTCTTCACATTACATGTAGATTTACAAGAGCATAAAAAATCTACGACCAAAGCAGACCGTTTAAAAATCAAAACTTCCTGGGAATATATTCAAGAAGAAACACAACCTGGCTTTAGAAAAGCCCTCACACTACACATTAGCAACATATAAAATCATTCCTCATCTATAGAAAGACTCCAATACACGACATAGACATCGTCATATTGAGCCTCCACGCTTCTTCCCAAGACTATAACTTCTGCTTCGCTTAATCGAACGAAAACCAACGAGTCTACTCAGAATCAGCACGACCATTCAATTCGCCTTTCGATACAGATTAGCATGGAATCAAAATACACGTACAGATAACTTCATATTACAAAAGGTTGTTGCATCAACTCAAGATGAACTGATGCAACAGAGATGCTTGTTCACTTTCCCTCACTCGATCGCCCACAGAGGAATAGCGCGTGCGATGTTAATCGGACATATATAGGGTGATGCCGGTCTTCTCTCTCGGAAGTTTTCAAAAACCTAAAAGTAATGAAGAATGTGCAAAACTCTTCCGTGCCCTTCGTGGGACAAGTCGCAATCGTAAATTAAAAATGTCTGAGGATTAACAAATTTAAATTCACATTCTTTGCATTTTTCGTTTCTTTTAGATGCAACGGTATAATTGAATTGAATTAGTTGACTATTTTGTTTTCACCTGAAAGTGATTCTACATTCCAAAATTCTTTCGTTTAATTAGGCATACACTGAGTGTTTATATTCAAATTTAATAAACAGATATTTCTCATAAAAAGTAGACAAATATTCATTTGTAATCAATCTATTCAATTATAAATAGACAGCCAATTGCCTGACAAATAAAGTCACATTTGAAACACACTATTATTCAGGTAAATCTCTTAATAGCGGAATATATAAAGTTTATCCAAGTATTTCAATACTAAAAGCAATGAGGAAAACCCACAGCCAATTCTTTTGCTTTCAGAAGACTATGTTCATAAAACCTGGACTTAGAATCTACTTTACACATCACTACAGGAATTAGAATATACGGCAAAACTGAAATCATCTCTAGACGATATCTGATAAGGAAGACACCTTCTGTCCCATGATAAAGGACACAAATACTGTACTTGCGTTTTTATCATACTTTCCACATATCGTATTTCTTCAGACCATTATTATGTAACTTTGGAATTAATGACTGTTTTTTCATTAAAAAGAATACTAATTAGCATTGTTATAGATGGTCTTTGATCGATGAAAGTCTACAAAATATAAATAAACTTATTTAACAAGTCATAATTTCATAAAACAACTTTGCATTGTTATTAGTGGAATTTGAAACTCTGACAGTCAAGTCAAATTACAATTGTGACTCAAGATTTTCCTCAAATCCTTTTTAAGTTTTAGATTAACTTTATTTCAGTGACATTCAAAAAGACACCTTTTAGAATTATATATCTACGTAAGCTTTATAAAAATGATAGAAACTTCAACAGCTTAATCTCAAGCTATAACTTAACTTTCTTACCTAAATCGAGACAACCAATTTCAGTTAATATTAACCAAATGGAAGACGACATAGCGAATACATTCTCCCAATAACAAAAACAGTTGTTAGATAATCAATTTTCCAATTCAGAGATAAAAGACACATACCACAATAGCAACGGGAGTAACTCCGGCACAGTCTGACGACTGCAAGGCCTCTGGCAAGCAGGGAGGGACGTCTTTAGTATTGCCTTGCACGTTCCGTGAGATCAGCCCCTTGGGGTGCGGCCACTGGCCTTTATTTCTTTCCAAATCATCTACATCTACATCTGGAAGAGAACTCGGACTTCAGACTCGATACAATGGCAATGTCAGTTACAAAATGGTATTTCGTTTGGCATAAGACTGGAATCGTGTTAGGCGTGATTAAGACATTTGACTGAATTTCAAATCTTATTAATTAGTTTTATGTTTATGCTTTAGTAATGGACCTAGAAATATTAGAATTAATATTACAATCTAATTAATTCACTTAAATTGTTTTATCTTGCTTTTGTTCTATAAGAATTAACTACTACTGTAAACATATTTTCAGAACTTGGAATAAAAATGCAACATTGTACATCTACCTTCATACTCATTAACTAGCAAATCATTACTAATACATTTACATACAATAAAACCCTAGCCGTTTCTAGTCCACCGCAGGACAAAGGCCTCAGACATGTCCTAAGTCATGTCTGGGGTTTGGCCATTTCCATTGCCACGCTGGCCACTGCGGATTGGTGATGGTGGAGACTTTAGTCTGATCGCTCACAGCAAACCAACCTAGTATGGGTGGCCCTGAATAGTAAAACTTTGATCATGGCGATACACAAACCCTTTCACCACGTTGAGGTATCCCCACTGAGAAAAGGATTGTACGCTATAGCTACCTTCTAACCAGTCAGTATGACAATTTATTAAATGTATCTAACTTGCTTCACTAAGGCCAAACTAGAATATAGCTTTCTTTGCTAACTTGTAGGAGAACCATAATAAAAATCATTGCATCATCTTAATGAGTTTAACGTATAAAGAATAAAGTCTATATTCTTCAGGGTCTTTTTAGTCCCGCTAGTCTCATATCCACCCATTTTCTTTAGTTGCCGTTCCTAGTTCGTTCCCTTCGTTGATATGTCCATAAGAAATCATTCTCAGTCTTAGAATGTTGAAACCCAGTCTTATACCAAAAGAAATGACAGATTTTAAACATAACAAACTGACTTCAACATAAAAGTTCTCTTTAACAATAATCAAATTAAGTCACAAAAACATTTTGATACAAAACTCGCACTGCAGCAATGAGCAAAATCCTATACAGTACAGCCTTATAAACATAGTAATATTCACAATAATAAAATAGTTTTAAAATACAAATTCTTAGAAAATGATTTGTATTTTTCCTAGCAATATAAACCAGAGTTATTTATAGGTGTTTAATCAGTTGTTGCTTTTCCAAGAACAGAATTTGAGGGACTTGCGAGGTGGATGAGGCAGGAAATATAAACGACTCGGGTTTGTAGAGTTAAGAAAATTACAAATGATCTTTTGAACTCTGTCGTTTGTTCCTTTACAAATACAGACCCTCGTCATACATAGGGAAATCTTCCTTAGGGGAGAGGATGTCCTAGTGCTATGGAAGGCATCTGTCCAACCCTTTACCCCCAGATAAAAAAGATGATCATGAAAAAGGAGACAAGGTCATGATGTCAGGCCTCATATATAATCAAGAGATTAGTCCACCATCAAACACTGTTATTATTATCATTATTTGCTTGCTAAGCTACAACCCTAGTTGGAAAAGCAAGATGCTATGAGCTCAAGAGCTCCAACAAGGATGATAGCACAGGGAAGAAAGGGAATAAGGAAACAAATAGAATAGTGTGCCTGAGTGTACTCCCAAGCAAGAGAACAAGAGTGAGTATCCTGTTATAAATAATTTATAGGTAGATTTCTTATATGTATAAAAGCATATTAAGTTTGTTCTCCCCTTCATAAGTGGTTTTCTATACTTATACTCCAAAGGGAGGACAGGTCAGTAGATTAATATCCAATCAATTTTTCTTTCACTCCACTAAAGACGTGACTATACGTTCGCTCTGTTGAAGTATGAGCTTCTAAATTCATTGTTATCAGCCACCACTGGACCCAATGAGAATGGATCTAGGGATCTGTGGGTGCAGTCCTTCAGGTAGTGTGTGGTGAAGTAAGTTACCTCTTCACAAAATTAGCAACATGCGTCGAGGAGAAGTCCTCGGAAGGAATAGGCATCCAGGAGAAGTCCTTAAAAGGAATAGGCGTCCAGAAGAAGTCCTTAAAAGGAATAGGTGTCCAGGAGAAGTCCTCGGAAGGGTTCCAGAAGAAGTCCTCGAATGAAAAAGGCAAACTTCCCGTATAGGACAGGGTAACAAATTGCCCCATCACCAGATAGTTCCTTAAACGCGGAAATTGGGAGGGAGATCAAATTGACATCATTAATAGCAAGATTTTCTGGTCTTAACCATCATTTCTTAAAGGACGTAGGTCGACCTCCGAGGAGGAGCTGCAAGAAGAACCTTCAAGGCCAGGTCCAGCTCTCATACATACTTTGAAGCAATTGTATTCATCATATCTGAGAGAGAAAAACACAAATGCAAGCATAAAGATTTGAATAGTAGTTTGAGCAGACAAGTGTGTTAAGCACGAAGAACAGGAGTAAACTGTGGCAATAGCTACTTCCACTTGAAGTGGGTGAGATATTGGCAAGCAAACAATATTGCCAGAATCCTAATAATTCCTTAAAACTCTGGTCATGGAGAAGCAACAACGGAGTAAACAAAGGTTTTGTATTCTTGTGATAATAATCAAGCGATCACAACATAAGCTAATGCTACCTAGTCATAAATAAATTGCCTGAAAAACCTTTTATCATAAACTTATTAAAAATTTATACTTTTGTAAATCCTCTACACTGCTAAATAAATAAAACAAATTGAAAATCTACATTCAGATAAGTAGTCATCTAACAATATAAAATCAAATAGAAAAACTACTGCATTACAGATTCCCTTTTTTTGTCTAAAGCTGAAGTTCATAACATGTTTTTCTGATCTCAGCAAAAACATCACAAATTATTAGTAATTTGTATTTTTCCTAACAATACTTACCGAGAAACACTTTTCTTAGGAGTTACTGGAACCTCCTCTCAAACGACCAGTTTTGTGTAGTTTACCCTACTCCCATTTTCTATAGCGGTAGGTCTCGCGGGGGAAAACGTGCCCCGAGGGCAATGCCAAAGGTAGGCCACATGTTAGCCAGGTCGTATTCTTCAGTAAGTTTTAAGTAAGGAACAATACTCAAGAACAGTGAGGCTACTGGGGGACGGTTGGGGGGCCATGACCCGAAAGTGTTTCTCGGTAAGTATGTTAGGAAAAATACAAATTACTAAAAATTTGTGATTTGTTCCGACACAGAGACTTACCTCGAAACACTTTCTTAGGAAACTTACACTTTAGGAGGTGGGAGTGCCTCCCAGACATAGACCCCGATGGTAAGTAGGATAAACTACACAAAGGACTCATTAAGTGTGTAAATAACACTTACCCTTCAAAATATTCCTTGTTGTGCTTGATGAATATTGGCGACTCTTGAGACTTGTCTATTGTGTAAAAGATCCCAAACGGAAGGATTCTGGGTCTTGGCGATGAACGAGGGAACAAACTTAAAGGTTGTCTCCTTCCACCCACTAGAGTGCTCTACTTCATACGACAATCCATGTAGCTCGCCCACCCTCTTAGCTGAGGCCAGCGCTAACAGGAAGACTGCTTTGAACGTGAGATTCTTGTCCACTATATCTTTTAAGGGTTCGAAGGGTGGTTTATGGAGCATATCTAGCACCCTAGCCAGGTCCCAGCTCGGAATTCTGGGGGAAGGAGGAGGACATGCTTGTTCGAAGGCCCTGATGAGCATGGAAATATGCCTGGAAGACCCCAAATCTATGACCTTCAAAAGGAAAACTTGGCCAAGGGAAGCACGAACTCCTTTAATCGCTGGGACTGACATGGTCATCTTATCCCTGAGATGGACCAGGAAATCCGCTATAATGGGAACTGATGCTTTTAAGGGTTCTATCTTCTTGTTCTTGCACCACTTAACAAACAACGTCCATTTGGATTGGTAGACAGCCGTGGAAGCTTTTCTTAAGTAAAGGGACATCCTCTTAGCTGTCTTAGTCGAGTACCCTTGTCTTCTCAGGAGGCACTGGATAACCTCCAGTCGTGAAGACGAAGGGATTGCGGGTTTTCGTGAAACCTCTGAAAGTGTGGCTGCCTCAAGAGATCTGGCTTGTCGGGAAGAGGCCACGAAGGGAGAATGGCGAGGCTTTTCTCTCTCTCTGGCCACCAAGGCAAAACTCTTCCGTGCCCTTCGTGGGACAAGTCGCAATCGTAAATTAAAAATGTCTGAGGATTAACAAATTTAAATTCACATTCTTTGCATTTTTCGTTTCTTTTAGATGCAACGGTATAATTGAATTGAATTAGTTGACTATTTTGTTTTCACCTGAAAGTGATTCTACATTCCAAAATTCTTTCGTTTAATTAGGCATACACTGAGTGTTTATATTCAAATTTAATAAACAGATATTTCTCATAAAAAGTAGACAAATATTCATTTGTAATCAATCTATTCAATTATAAATAGACAGCCAATTGCCTGACAAATAAAGTCACATTTGAAACACACTATTATTCAGGTAAATCTCTTAATAGCGGAATATATAAAGTTTATCCAAGTATTTCAATACTAAAAGCAATGAGGAAAACCCACAGCCAATTCTTTTGCTTTCAGAAGACTATGTTCATAAAACCTGGACTTAGAATCTACTTTACACATCACTACAGGAATTAGAATATACGGCAAAACTGAAATCATCTCTAGACGATATCTGATAAGGAAGACACCTTCTGTCCCATGATAAAGGACACAAATACTGTACTTGCGTTTTTATCATACTTTCCACATATCGTATTTCTTCAGACCATTATTATGTAACTTTGGAATTAATGACTGTTTTTTCATTAAAAAGAATACTAATTAGCATTGTTATAGATGGTCTTTGATCGATGAAAGTCTACAAAATATAAATAAACTTATTTAACAAGTCATAATTTCATAAAACAACTTTGCATTGTTATTAGTGGAATTTGAAACTCTGACAGTCAAGTCAAATTACAATTGTGACTCAAGATTTTCCTCAAATCCTTTTTAAGTTTTAGATTAACTTTATTTCAGTGACATTCAAAAAGACACCTTTTAGAATTATATATCTACGTAAGCTTTATAAAAATGATAGAAACTTCAACAGCTTAATCTCAAGCTATAACTTAACTTTCTTACCTAAATCGAGACAACCAATTTCAGTTAATATTAACCAAATGGAAGACGACATAGCGAATACATTCTCCCAATAACAAAAACAGTTGTTAGATAATCAATTTTCCAATTCAGAGATAAAAGACACATACCACAATAGCAACGGGAGTAACTCCGGCACAGTCTGACGACTGCAAGGCCTCTGGCAAGCAGGGAGGGACGTCTTTAGTATTGCCTTGCACGTTCCGTGAGATCAGCCCCTTGGGGTGCGGCCACTGGCCTTTATTTCTTTCCAAATCATCTACATCTACATCTGGAAGAGAACTCGGACTTCAGACTCGATACAATGGCAATGTCAGTTACAAAATGGTATTTCGTTTGGCATAAGACTGGAATCGTGTTAGGCGTGATTAAGACATTTGACTGAATTTCAAATCTTATTAATTAGTTTTATGTTTATGCTTTAGTAATGGACCTAGAAATATTAGAATTAATATTACAATCTAATTAATTCACTTAAATTGTTTTATCTTGCTTTTGTTCTATAAGAATTAACTACTACTGTAAACATATTTTCAGAACTTGGAATAAAAATGCAACATTGTACATCTACCTTCATACTCATTAACTAGCAAATCATTACTAATACATTTACATACAATAAAACCCTAGCCGTTTCTAGTCCACCGCAGGACAAAGGCCTCAGACATGTCCTAAGTCATGTCTGGGGTTTGGCCATTTCCATTGCCACGCTGGCCACTGCGGATTGGTGATGGTGGAGACTTTAGTCTGATCGCTCACAGCAAACCAACCTAGTATGGGTGGCCCTGAATAGTAAAACTTTGATCATGGCGATACACAAACCCTTTCACCACGTTGAGGTATCCCCACTGAGAAAAGGATTGTACGCTATAGCTACCTTCTAACCAGTCAGTATGACAATTTATTAAATGTATCTAACTTGCTTCACTAAGGCCAAACTAGAATATAGCTTTCTTTGCTAACTTGTAGGAGAACCATAATAAAAATCATTGCATCATCTTAATGAGTTTAACGTATAAAGAATAAAGTCTATATTCTTCAGGGTCTTTTTAGTCCCGCTAGTCTCATATCCACCCATTTTCTTTAGTTGCCGTTCCTAGTTCGTTCCCTTCGTTGATATGTCCATAAGAAATCATTCTCAGTCTTAGAATGTTGAAACCCAGTCTTATACCAAAAGAAATGACAGATTTTAAACATAACAAACTGACTTCAACATAAAAGTTCTCTTTAACAATAATCAAATTAAGTCACAAAAACATTTTGATACAAAACTCGCACTGCAGCAATGAGCAAAATCCTATACAGTACAGCCTTATAAACATAGTAATATTCACAATAATAAAATAGTTTTAAAATACAAATTCTTAGAAAATGATTTGTATTTTTCCTAGCAATATAAACCAGAGTTATTTATAGGTGTTTAATCAGTTGTTGCTTTTCCAAGAACAGAATTTGAGGGACTTGCGAGGTGGATGAGGCAGGAAATATAAACGACTCGGGTTTGTAGAGTTAAGAAAATTACAAATGATCTTTTGAACTCTGTCGTTTGTTCCTTTACAAATACAGACCCTCGTCATACATAGGGAAATCTTCCTTAGGGGAGAGGATGTCCTAGTGCTATGGAAGGAATCTGTCCAACCCTTTACCCCCAGATAAAAAAGATGATCATGAAAAAGGAGACAAGGTCATGATGTCAGGCCTCATATATAATCAAGAGATTAGTCCACCATCAAACACTGTTATTATTATCATTATTTGCTTGCTAAGCTACAACCCTAGTTGGAAAAGCAAGATGCTATGAGCTCAAGAGCTCCAACAAGGATGATAGCACAGGGAAGAAAGGGAATAAGGAAACAAATAGAATAGTGTGCCTGAGTGTACTCCCAAGCAAGAGAACAAGAGTGAGTATCCTGTTATAAATAATTTATAGGTAGATTTCTTATATGTATAAAAGCATATTAAGTTTGTTCTCCCCTTCATAAGTGGTTTTCTATACTTATACTCCAAAGGGAGGACAGGTCAGTAGATTAATATCCAATCAATTTTTCTTTCACTCCACTAAAGACGTGACTATACGTTCGCTCTGTTGAAGTATGAGCTTCTAAATTCATTGTTATCAGCCACCACTGGACCCAATGAGAATGGATCTAGGGATCTGTGGGTGCAGTCCTTCAGGTAGTGTGTGGTGAAGTAAGTTACCTCTTCACAAAATTAGCAACATGCGTCGAGGAGAAGTCCTCGGAAGGAATAGGCATCCAGGAGAAGTCCTTAAAAGGAATAGGCGTCCAGAAGAAGTCCTTAAAAGGAATAGGTGTCCAGGAGAAGTCCTCGGAAGGGTTCCAGAAGAAGTCCTCGAATGAAAAAGGCAAACTTCCCGTATAGGACAGGGTAACAAATTGCCCCATCACCAGATAGTTCCTTAAACGCGGAAATTGGGAGGGAGATCAAATTGACATCATTAATAGCAAGATTTTCTGGTCTTAACCATCATTTCTTAAAGGACGTAGGTCGACCTCCGAGGAGGAGCTGCAAGAAGAACCTTCAAGGCCAGGTCCAGCTCTCATACATACTTTGAAGCAATTGTATTCATCATATCTGAGAGAGAAAAACACAAATGCAAGCATAAAGATTTGAATAGTAGTTTGAGCAGACAAGTGTGTTAAGCACGAAGAACAGGAGTAAACTGTGGCAATAGCTACTTCCACTTGAAGTGGGTGAGATATTGGCAAGCAAACAATATTGCCAGAATCCTAATAATTCCTTAAAACTCTGGTCATGGAGAAGCAACAACGGAGTAAACAAAGGTTTTGTATTCTTGTGATAATAATCAAGCGATCACAACATAAGCTAATGCTACCTAGTCATAAATAAATTGCCTGAAAAACCTTTTATCATAAACTTATTAAAAATTTATACTTTTGTAAATCCTCTACACTGCTAAATAAATAAAACAAATTGAAAATCTACATTCAGATAAGTAGTCATCTAACAATATAAAATCAAATAGAAAAACTACTGCATTACAGATTCCCTTTTTTTGTCTAAAGCTGAAGTTCATAACATGTTTTTCTGATCTCAGCAAAAACATCACAAATTATTAGTAATTTGTATTTTTCCTAACAATACTTACCGAGAAACACTTTTCTTAGGAGTTACTGGAACCTCCTCTCAAACGACCAGTTTTGTGTAGTTTACCCTACTCCCATTTTCTATAGCGGTAGGTCTCGCGGGGGAAAACGTGCCCCGAGGGCAATGCCAAAGGTAGGCCACATGTTAGCCAGGTCGTATTCTTCAGTAAGTTTTAAGTAAGGAACAATACTCAAGAACAGTGAGGCTACTGGGGGACGGTTGGGGGGCCATGACCCGAAAGTGTTTCTCGGTAAGTATGTTAGGAAAAATACAAATTACTAAAAATTTGTGATTTGTTCCGACACAGAGACTTACCTCGAAACACTTTCTTAGGAAACTTACACTTTAGGAGGTGGGAGTGCCTCCCAGACATAGACCCCGATGGTAAGTAGGATAAACTACACAAAGGACTCATTAAGTGTGTAAATAACACTTACCCTTCAAAATATTCCTTGTTGTGCTTGATGAATATTGGCGACTCTTGAGACTTGTCTATTGTGTAAAAGATCCCAAACGGAAGGATTCTGGGTCTTGGCGATGAACGAGGGAACAAACTTAAAGGTTGTCTCCTTCCACCCACTAGAGTGCTCTACTTCATACGACAATCCATGTAGCTCGCCCACCCTCTTAGCTGAGGCCAGCGCTAACAGGAAGACTGCTTTGAACGTGAGATTCTTGTCCACTATATCTTTTAAGGGTTCGAAGGGTGGTTTATGGAGCATATCTAGCACCCTAGCCAGGTCCCAGCTCGGAATTCTGGGGGAAGGAGGAGGACATGCTTGTTCGAAGGCCCTGATGAGCATGGAAATATGCCTGGAAGACCCCAAATCTATGACCTTCAAAAGGAAAACTTGGCCAAGGGAAGCACGAACTCCTTTAATCGCTGGGACTGACATGGTCATCTTATCCCTGAGATGGACCAGGAAATCCGCTATAATGGGAACTGATGCTTTTAAGGGTTCTATCTTCTTGTTCTTGCACCACTTAACAAACAACGTCCATTTGGATTGGTAGACAGCCGTGGAAGCTTTTCTTAAGTAAAGGGACATCCTCTTAGCTGTCTTAGTCGAGTACCCTTGTCTTCTCAGGAGGCACTGGATAACCTCCAGTCGTGAAGACGAAGGGATTGCGGGTTTTCGTGAAACCTCTGAAAGTGTGGCTGCCTCAAGAGATCTGGCTTGTCGGGAAGAGGCCACGAAGGGAGAATGGCGAGGCTTTTCTCTCTCTCTGGCCACCAAGGCACTACCAAAGTCATCCTTAGGTCGATCGCTGTCCTCAACCTGTTGAGGACTTGTCTTATTAGGGAGAAGGGTGGAAATGCGTAGACGTCGAGACCGTCCCACCTGTGTTGAAAGGCGTCCTCCATTGCTGCTTTTGGGGCATGGGACAGGCGAACAGAATACGGGGAGTTGCGCGTTCAACCTTGTTGCAAAAAGATCCATTACCGGGGACCCCCACATCTGAATGACGTAGCTTGCCACTTGTGGATGCAGGGACCACTCTGTCGCTACTACTTGTCCCACTCTGCTGAGGCCGTCTGCCAGGACGTTCTTTTTCCCCGGAATGAATCTTGCCGTCAGGTTGACCTCCTCCTTTTCCGCCCACTCCAGGATCTGTAGGGCAAGACCGCACAACTCCTTCAACTTCAGTCCTCCCTCCTTCTTTACATATGCCAACATGGTAGCATTGTCCGACATCAGAGCGACTGATTTCCCTCTCAAGTCCTTCGTGAAGAGTTTGCAGGCTTCTTGGACCGCTCTCATCTCCAGGACATTGATGTGTAGGGACTTTTCCCCCTCTGTCCATCTTCCCTTCGCTGTCTTTTCCTGAAGATGTGCACCCCATCCCTCCTTCGATGCGTCCGTAAACAGAAGGATTTCCGGAGGCTCGGCGGACAATGGCATCCCTTTTAGAGTGTGTGCCTGATCCTACCACCACTCTAGAGCTTGCCTGGTTTCCTGAAGGACAGGAACCATTTTGTCTGGGGAACTTCTCTGGTTCCAATTCTCCTTTAGGTTCCATTGAATTTTCCTTAGATTCTGCCTCCCGTAAGGAACTGGCTTCTCTAAGGACACCAGATGTCCCACCAACCTCTGCCCATCCTTCGCCCTTCTGGGATGTCCTAGAAGGAAGGGACGGAGAACTCGGTCTAGGTTGGTCAGCCTGTCTAAGGATGGAAAAGCCTTGACCTGTAATGAGTCCAGAACTATTCCCAAGTAAGTCATTCTGTTGGTCGGGGTCAACTGAGATTTTTCCAGGTTGACTGTGATGCCCAGATTTTTGCATAATTGCAGAAGGTCTTCGCCCTGTTGTTTCAAGTCTTCCTTTGAGGAAGAAAGGAGTAGCCAGTCGTCCAGGTATCGAATTAGACAAATCCCCCGTTCGTGTGCCCATACGGAGACTGTCGTAAACACCCTCGTGAATACCTGGGGCGCCGTGGAAAGTCCGAAGCACAGGGCCTTGAATTGTAAAATCTGGGCACCCCACTTCACCTGGAGAAACTTCCTGCTTGCTGGGTGAATAGGAATCTGGAAATAGGCGTCCTTGAGGTCTATGGATATCATAAAGTCTCCTTCCCTCAAGGACGCCATGACTGTTCTTGGGTTGTCCATTTTGAAGGTTGCTTTCCGAATATACTTGTTGAGGGCTGACAGGTCTATTACTGGTCTCCACCCTCCTGTCGCCTTCTCTACCAAGAACAGGCGACTGTAGAACCCTGGACCCGGCAAATTCACTGTCTCTAAGGCTCCTTTCTGCAACATCGTGGAAACTTCTCCGTCCAGTGCTGCCCTTCTTGCCGGGTCCTTGGGAACCAGCCAGTCCGCCTGACTTGCTGTAATCAACAGAGGTGGGTCATCCAGAAATGGAATCCTGTAACCCTCCTTCACTACCGTTACTGTCCACGGATCTACTCCGTGGAGCTTCCATGCTTGCCAAGAAAGTCTGAGGCATCCCCCTACCTGAGGCTTGGGCAGGGGAGGGGGCCTCTCACCTTGTCTTCTACGGGATGACCGGACTGCCCGTCCTCTTCTGGAGGATGAGTACACACTCCTGTAGGTTGGAGTAGTTGAAGAAAGTCCCCTGCGGGAAGGATCCATTGATTGGGACCATTGTCCCGAGGAATGTTCCCGCCTTCCTTGCGTTGGGACAGACCACGAGGTAGAGGGCGCTTCCGCCACGGGTCTCCTGAAGACGGGTCGTCTCGCCGACTGTGGCTTATGTACGGCGAGTTCCCTCTTTTTAACCATAATCTCCACCAACTCTTCTGCATTTTAGAGGGGATAAGGTGTTCTTCCCATACAGAGATGTTCCGCAGGGCTCTAACTTCCCTGTCGGGGATCTTTACTGGCAAGTTCTTAATCAAAGCGTCTCTTCTCTTCAGTACCCAGTTCGCGGAGAGAGCCAAGGACTGGAACGTCAGAAACTTCAGGGCACGGCAACCTGATCCCAACAACTCGTTCAGCGCCTCACGTTTGGCCGGCTCCATCGAGTCTGCTGGGATCTAAGTGCCCACTAAGGTGGTGGCCCACCAATCCAACCACGAGGCGACGTTGACCAGGTCCTTCGACATCTCCTCCATCATCATGGACTCGGACTGGGAGAAGAGGGTGGGAGCCGATGACGCCCTTTCGTCGGAGAAGCCCTGGCATAGGATGTCCAGAGCCTCCTCCATCTTGCCTGCCCCGTGCGGTCTTACTTCCAACGTATAATATTTGCTTTGGGACTTAAGTCCCTGCAATAGTTTAGCCGCACTATAGCCTTTACCAGAGTCACTATTGCGGGCTATAACCTTGTCAATGTGGATTCTGCCTACCCCCACGTCTCTGGCCTCTGGAAGGGCTAGCGAGGATTTCTTCTGAGCGGGCGCTGCCAAAAACTTGTTTAACCCGGAGGTCCCCACTTCCTCTTCTTGTGGGACGGGCTCCACCAAGTTGTTGTAGCCTTTGATCAAGGAGATCACCCTCCTATATGCGGAGTCCTCCATCGGCATCGTAGTCTCGTCGTCCATTTCCTCCGTCCTACACTGGGGAGAGGCATGGTCACGAGCACCTCCGCTTGGACGGGACCCTCGATAGTTCTTATCGTCTTTGCCGGCAGGCTCCTTCTTCCTCGAGGCCCTCGACGAAGGGACGGGTTCCTCCGTGAAATAGTACGACGGAGTAGCCCGTCCTCGTCTATCATCTCGATGGGGGGACCTGTCGAGGCTGCCCGTCCTCGGAGACAACTCCCTCCGCTGGGCGGATTGAGTGTCTCTAAGACGGGACTTATGCCTACAAGACGAGGCCCTCCTCTCATCGGCTGACGCCATGGCGAGGCTATCGGAGGCCCTTCTAGGAGGACTGTCTCCTGCTCGCTTGGCTATCAAGCTTGAGGTCTTTGTCAGGTCCCTCAGCCTGTTGTCTGGAACAAAGACCCATGTTCCTTGCGGAGAACTAGGTCTCCTGCTCTTGCTTGGAGGTGAGCGAGAGCTTCCTCTCCTGTCTATAGATCCTGTGGCAGACTGCGAAGGGGAGTTCCTCCTCACAGACTGATCTCTATTTCTCCTACGTCTCCTCCGACGTTCCTCACCCGACGAGCCCGACGAATCGTGCAACGACGAGTCTGACTTGCCTGTATACCTCGACTGCATACTAGACGGAGGTTTCTTGGGACTACGTCGTACTCCGGACGTAGAAGGCTGCAGAAAACTCTCCGGAACTGCTGACGTAGTCGGCGCCAACGACGACGGACGAACCATGAAAGGGAAGGACTCGTTCAGGCCCTCCTCCATATCCAGCGGAGACCTCAACGGAGTCCTTGGTACACCCCATGCCAGCGGATCTTCTTGCAGGGAATCCTCTCTACAGACGGCACCTTCCGCAGCCGAAGTGCCTGAGACATCTACCCAGGAATCTGGCGACGAAAAAGGTACATGATTATTCCACATGGGGTCCTCCACCGAGACGCGCTCCCTACGTGCAAGAGCAACGTCCCTCAGACCCCCACTACGCACACTTACGGGCACCTGATCCACCATGAACATAGAAGAACTACCTGCAACATCAAACCCCTGGGAAAGAGGCACCAACTTTTTCCCTTTCACCGACTTACCTCGTCCCCTACTCTGGGTAGGGGAAGAAGAAGGAACCTTACAAGAACCCTCGCCCGCAGACGTCGCAGGGGAAGACAAACTTGTTTTCCTTGGAGATCGCTTCGTAGCCTTCTTCTTCTTTGTTCCAAATTTCACCCATTGGACCTCACTCCAGCCAGCACATTCCGGACACGTGTCCGAAGGCGAACACGCTTTTCCCCTACACGAGGAACACAAAGAATGGGGATCCACATCGGGCTTCGACAAGAAAGCCCCACACGATTTCCCGGCTCTAGGCCCAGGACAACGGCGAGCATGCTCCATCGCACACAATCACAAAGCCCGCTAGACACAAGCACAAAGGAAAGAAAGCACTAAAACGCAAATAAAAGCACAGAAGAACGAAAGTAAAAGCACACAGCAATAGCACTAATCACTCGTAAAGAAGCAAAGTCCATGTGGTAACCACGTGGCGATGAACATAAAGGGGGTCGCACTGAGAATTGAGGAGCGGCGTGTGATAACACGACGCGACCAGAAAACTTACTGAAGAATACGACCTGGCTAACATGTGGCCTACCTTTGGAATTGCCCTCGGGGCACGTTTTCCCCCGCGAGACCTACCGCTATAGAAAATGGGAGTAGGGTAAACTACACAAAACTCTGGTCGTTTGAGAGGAGGTTCCAGTAACTCCTAAGAAAAGTGTTTCGAGGTGAGTCTCTGTGTCGGAACAAATATTGATTCAAAAGTCAATAGAACATAAAACATCATCCCACTTAATCTATCACTTCAATGTCCTAACCTCCTGAAGGGTGACTAAATATATCATGCGAAAGAGACCAAGTATCGCAGGCTATTGCTCGAACAATTAAGATGTCACAAAACTAACTTAAGGTCACTTGATCTTTAGAAAAATTCAAACAGATCTATAATTATTAAATTTCAGAGACTAATCAGGCAAATATATTAAATTCAAGACTAAAAGACTACTCTATTTGATATCAGTACCGCTTGGAAAAATTAATAGAGTTTGTATTTTCTGTCTCTCATTAAACAATGAAGTTTTTAATCCTATTGAATAACATTTCCGAAGCTTTATCTTTTTCACCGGCACTTTGACCTGTGGTTTTCTCAGCCTAATCTCACGAAACGGCCACAGAAACAGTCTTGGCTTTAGTGTGAACAAACACCTTTTCCTACTACAAGAAGAAGAAGAATGTCCTCTCTTGATCTACGAGGTCAAACTTGTGCTCACAGCTATGAAAATCCCGACCAAAATTTGACTTCTAAACAGAATTCAAAAGATTTTGCTCATTTGCTGTAATGGGATGATACAGAATATTCATAAAAATACAAAATCCTACGATGATCATTAACAGGCAGAACACATTTGTGGCACATGAAGTTATCTCGATTAAAATTGGTTAATATTGATACTTCAAAACTTCTCTCTCTACAGTACTTGACTATCCATCTGGTTCAACTATTCCCTAACATAAGGCTAGCCAACAACTAGCCTTATCTCACATGGTATTTGACTATCCAACTATCCATTCCCACAACTCAAGACTGACTACTGAATAGCCTGAACATTTGACTAGCCATTCTGGTTATGCTTCTTATAATAATTATATCCTGCCTTGAATAATGACTTTCATCATAGATTAATCTTCCTAAGAACATAAAATGAATAACTTTGATATCGTCTGCTATAATGATAATGATAATGATAATGATAATGATAATGATACCCCCAACTCTACATTGTTCTCTGAAATGTCTCAGCGAAATCCCTGGAAGAGAAACTCGACATTCAACCTCAGAAAACTTTTATATTATTTTGGTTAAATATTTAATCTGTGATTTTATGAAATTGTTAAATAAGTGCAGTATTTTACACTTTTTCATTTGATTTATTCTAGAATAATCTTCGTCACATGGACTTGGAGAAAGAATATATAAAGGAATTCTCATTGGCAGAAATGGTAGGAGGTGGTTGGTCATCCCTATCTAATCCTTCATGTCTCACACCTCCTCTGGCGATCTACAAAGCCTACGTTACATTGTGGGGGAGTCTACCCCTGCCCTCAGACTTACAAGCCCCGGCAAAGAAGCACATACTCAAAGATCTACACACCACAAGGGGAGTCTATCCCATGCCGTCAGATTTACTAACCCCGGCTAAGCAGCACGTACGGAAAGACCTATACGTTGAAAATCACGTCTTTAACGCGTACCAACACTTGCAGGCCACTACTTATGCCTCCACACACACACACACACTCACTCTCTCTCTCTCTCTCTTTTTCTCTCTCTCTCTCTCTCTCTCTCTCTCTCTCTCTCTCTCATGACATAGAAATCCCCCAGATCTGTATTTGCTGCTTATTTTCATTTAAGAAAATGCTGTGAATAATCTAGGCGAGAAGGGGTCTCCCTGTCTAACTCCTTTCTCAATTGGAATTTTCTCACTATCGTCATGTGGTTTCAGGATTGGTAAACATTCAAATGTGAGTTTAAAATAGAATCTCTGCTTTGTTAAAATGAGTTCTGTCTGCTAATGAATCTAAACATGAAATACAATAAAATACAACATACATCAAATGTACAGAGAATGCCAGCGACCTTTTTGGAAAAGCCAAGTAAAACAATGAGTGAACTTAATCAGAATTGTAGAAGAATATTAACATTTACTTTCTAGAAACGACAAAACGGACGGAATTGAGTGAAACTATTTCTAAGACGCTTTTCTCTAGAAGCTGAATCGGACCTGAACCTTCTTCTGAGTTGGATGTTGTACCTAATTCAACTATAAATCTACTTTTGAATGAACTTCAACATCTTACCAATGCAAAATATTTTGAATTTCAAATATATACTACAGTACTTAACACAAAATAAAACGTTATTCCTTATATATAAAAATCTGTAAGCTCGCTGACATCTCTGTACATTTCTATAAATAATAAATTTCAACAAACAATATTCATAGAATGTAAATATGAAAAAAAGAATTAAATAAATTTTACATAAACCTTTCATACATTTCAGACATTCTCTCATTCAGATCTTCCACAATTCCACGAGACATTCTACCTTACGAGTATGTGTATATATTCACAAGCTCTAAAGAATAAACTCAATTGTTAATTAGCAAAGTAGAATTTTCTTCTTACATTTTGCATTATTCAATTCTTTCATTTGGACCTAAAATATATCTATTCTTATTTGAATAAAAAACCCAAGATTTCACTGAAACGAAATTAAGAAAAGGTGTAATTATCGATGCTCTCTTGATTCTTGATAAAATTGTCTATGGATTTGTCTAAACCCGAGATAAATCTTCAGTGATGTTGTTAAGTCTTCTACTGTTCTTCGTATTGATATCGATAATCTGAAAAAGAAAATTACTTTAGTCACGTTTTTAAGAATATCTCGAGACAATACAGATAATAGAAGCAATTATACATGACTGAACTTTTGAATAATATCTTCATCATTCATTAAAGTCTAACTGCATCATTCTAAACTCTAGGAAGAATTCATCTTGATAGTTATTCACTTTTCTAAAGTTTGCATTGCTTTCGATTTTCGTCTTCATTCACCACCAGGAGATGGAGACCGCTGGGCAAATCCTGTCATTTAAATGTGACATTTTTTCACGAAACAACTAATTGCTTAGACAAAATCTATACGTATACATGTGTAACAGAGTATTCCTATTAATATCAAGGTGTACTTGTAGGTAACCAAGTGTTAATTTATGTTTTTGCAGCCTACATAATAACCAAAGTCCTCAATACTCTGTTTTACATATTTTGGAGTGAGTAAAGTCAACGGATCAATGGTCTAGTTTGCAAATTGTGACGAACAGGAAAACTTTTTGTTTTATTTTCATAGTTGAAATCTAATATGTGAGCTATTTCTAAGTCTAGGAATATTAAAACAATTAATGAACTTTCTGTATATAAGCATTAACTTCTCCAATCAGAAGGCATTACTACAAAGTACACTTCATTTCTTTGTATCATGAATACAACGCCCACAATTTAGATTGAATTCTAATCATTTGAAAGATATGCATACCATATTAAGAATAACATTTTGGTAATAAATCTGTTTAATACTATTATTATCATTATTACTAAGCTACAACCCTAGTTGGAAAAGTGGAAAAGCAAGATGCTATAAGCCCAAGGGCTCCAAGATGGAAAAATACCCCAGTGAGGAAAGGAAACAAGGAAATAAATAAACTACAGGAGGTAATAAACAATAAAAATAAAATATTTCAAGAACAGTAACATTAGATTAAATCATACATATATATAAACTATAAAAACTTCTAGAAGAGCTGCTTACCACAGCTGAAAAGTCTCTTCTACCCTTACCAAGAGAAAAGTAGCCACTGCAGTAGTTAACCCCTTGAGTGAAGAAGAATTGTTTGGTAATCTCAGTGTTGTCAGGTGCATGAGGACAGAGGAGAATGTGGAAAGAATAGGCTGTGACAAAAGAGAGGGATCCAATGTAGTACTGTCTGGCCAGTCAAAGGACCCAATAACTCTCTAACGGTGGTATCTCATAAAGGAAAACATATCAATTTTGTCTTGATCGATTTTAGAATTTGGTAAATACTTGGTCCGCACGTGTCAATTTGCAAATCCTATCTCTACAGGAAGGAAAAAAGCTGCCAAGGGAGACTGAGACTCAATTTAAAACTTGCAGAAAATTTCTTAATGAACAGGCTGACATGATTCTGTCTTTGTAGAGTAGATATATATTTAGACATCTAGTTTACTTACTTCCTTATTTGATTTCCTCACTGGGGTATTTTTCCCTGTTGGAGCCCTTATAAGGCTTTTAGAATCTTTCTTTTCTGAGGGTTGTAGCTAAGCTAGTAAAAATAACAATATTTGACAGTGAACACCACATCCTTATTTGATCTAAACCTGCCACTCTTGGTCAAGCATTTTTTCTATAGTTTCCTTGGTCCTTAGACTTGATACTTGTTAATTCCAAATGTATCCAACATCATCGTCTCCTCCTACACCTATTGACGCAAAGGGCCTCGGTTAGATTTCACCAGTCGTCTCTATCTTGAGCTTTTAAATCACTACTACTCTATTCACCACCTCCTTCACACTTCATACTCCTAAGCCATGTAGGCCTGGGTCTTCTAACTCTTCGAGTGCCTTATGGAGACCAGTTACAAGTTTGGTGAACTAATCATGAGAATCAAATTTATGAAATTATGGCAATCGGGGAAGGGACACATAGATAATGACTCTTCTATCCCTCTCTCAATACAGGTTTCATCAAACCTCAGGAATGTCAACTGATATCTCAATGTCAGAATGTCCATGACTTGTGGGAGAGTCATTCCCTTCAAACGCTAATTCTCTGTTCCTCTTTAATTGAAAATCTGGTCCTCAAGGGGCTGTCATGGTGTTACTAAATACCTCTAAAACCATTCTTGTATTCCTTCCCCAGTCAATTGTTCAAACAAAGTTGATGTCTCTTCTACGAAAATCTGTACAAACTGGAATTCCTTTTCTTGTAATATATAAAATCATTATCTAGATATTCATTGGAAGTTAACCAGTTCAGCCATCTCTATTATGTCATTTTCAAAAACTGAATTTCCACATCACCTATAGACCCTGCTTTGTCTTAGACACCGTCGTCTGCGCTCGTATTCTATGGAGGTGTTGAGATAATACACCCAAACCATTACCGGATGTCTTCTGTTACATATAGCCCTGTGTATTAACTTTCCTTTCAGACATAGATGTCTTACACATTAAATTTAAGACATAAATTCAAGACATAAATAAAAAAATTCTTAACCGTCTTCATCAACTGTATAAGAATCTATATAGTCTCAAGTTGATCTGTTTACCTTTACATTTGTGTTTTTTTAATCATGATTTACAAACAAAAAAGACACAAGAAGGACTAGATTAATACAGCAGGTTTACACAAAAACATATCGCACATTTTCGGCTTACCCAGTAAATAACTTCTTTTGTATTTCCCATTTATCTAGAATGAGAAAAAGCAAATTGATTAAAACAGCCGAAGCCAAAAGTGAGCGTTGAGCTGACCCACATGCGAGTGGGTCTTCCCCGCCACCAGTTATAACTACCTTGTTAAAGGAAGATAATTTATATCTATGTTTAAACATTGAAGAAGATGGACAGAAAAATGAAGGGTAGGAATTGGGAATGAAGATAAAGCAGACAGTTAAAAAGGGACAGAAAGAGAATCTGTCAAAACCATTTAGCAATGCTTAAAGTGTACCCTACAAAGTACACAGATGACACTAAGTAGCTACGAAGAGCAAGGATCGTCACTCACCTTCTCCTTAACATTTTTGAAGCAAGAAAGTAGGCGAGAACATGGAGAGATAGATCAGGAAGGCGTCGTCTATCATTATCCTCCTGGACGGCTGTATCTCAAGTCCAAACGTATACGGTTCCACCGAAATCATAACGGTGACGGCGCAGTTGTCAAACACCTGCGGGAGACAAAGGGCGATTAGTTCGAGAAACAAGCGATTAAAAAGATTCTTATTCTGTTATTTCTTTTTAATCTCACAAATTTTATTTTTACAATAATTCACTTGAATAAATCTAAACACAGTTTTATTTGTTTTAGATTATAATAATGATAATTATTATGGCTAAAAATATGAAAATCATATCTTGTAAAATTTATTCCTCATTCATAAGAGTTGGATGTTGGGGCCAGGAAAGCCCTTCAGTGCCAAGGTCCTACTGGGAGAAAACATTGTAAGTAGAGTGATAGTTAAGGTGGAAGAAAGGCAGCAAGAATGGGGTCAGGTAGAAGGCTAAAGAGAGAGAGAGAGAGAGAGAGAGAGAGAGAGAGAGAGAGAGAGAGAGAGAGAGAGAGAGAGAGAGAGAGAGAGAGAGAGAGGACTTACCTTTGTAACATATTCAAACAGGAACCTGTCCGTAGTGTGGATGAAGAAACAGGCCTTACCTACGGCACCATTGCCGACCACGACGCATTCAATAGTCTACATATACCTTTCGTCTTGCGACACCTAATGCTGACCACCTGGAAGAGAAGAGGGAAAATGAACGAGTGTTGCCATATCAGGATCTGGAAGAGTCTAAGGTTAATCTTAAAGTTACGACCTGAAATACAATGAGTACGTTTTGCTAAACGAAAATCCTGGTAGACCTATTTTTCTTCCATGACTTTTCTATGGTACACTGAAATTGAGCTAAAATGTTTTATACACACTTTTAAATATAAAATGTTATTTTCATTAGTAAAATAAATTTTTGAATATACTTACCTGATGATCATATAGCTGTCAGCTCTGCTGCCCGACAGAAAAACCTACGGGCGGAATACGCCAGCGATCGCTATACAGGTAGGGGTGTACATCAACAGCGCCATCTGTCAAGTAGGTACTCAAGTACTCGATGTCAACACAGAACCAATTTTCTCCTCGGTCCACTGGGTCTCTATTGGGGAGGACGGGTGGGTCCTTTAATTTATGATAATCGGGTAAGTATATTCAAAAATTTATTTTACTAATGAAAATAACATTTTTCAATATTAAACTTAGCCGGTGATCATATAGCTGATTCACACCCAGGGGGGTGGGTAGAGACCAGCATTATGTGTTACATTAAGAGCTAAGTATTTTGTATTTCATTTTAGCAGTTATTCAAAATAACAAACATAAAATCAATAAGTACCTGGTAAGGAAGTCGACTTGAACAATTACTCTGCCTTTTTAAGTACGTCTTCCTTACTGAGCCTCGCGATCCTCATAGGATGCTGAGCGACTCCTAGGAGCTGAAGTATGAAGGGTTGCAACCCATACTAAAGGACCTCATCAAAACCTCTAATCTAGGCGCTTCTCAAGAAATGACTTTGACCACCCGCCAAATCAAGTAGGATGCGAAAGGCTTCTTAGCCTTCCGGACAACCCAAAAACAATAATAAAACATTTCAAGAGAAAGATTAAAAAAGGTTATGGAATTAGGGAATTGTAGTGGTCGAGCCCTCACCACTACTGCACTCGTTGCTACGAATGGTCCCAGAGTGTAGCAGTTCTCGTAAAGAGACTGGACATTCTTAAGATAAAAGACGCGAACACTGATTTGCTTTTCCAATAGGTTGCGTCGAATATACTTTGCAGAGATCTATTTTGTTTAAAGGCCACGGAAGTTGCGACAGCTCTAACTTCGTGTGTCCTTACCTTCAGCAAAGCTTGGTCTTCCTCATTCAGATGGGAATGAGCTTCTCGTATTAACAGTCTGATAAAATAGGATAAAGCATTCTCTGACATAGGCAAAGATGGCTTCTTAACTGAACACCATAAAGCTTCAGACGGGCCTCGTAAAGGTTTTTAAATAGAACTTAACAGCTCTTACAGGACATAATACTCTTCCTAGTTCATTTCCAACCATACGATAAGTTTGGAATATCGAACGATATTGGTCAAGGCCGAGAAGGCAGCTCGTGTTTGGCTAGAAAACCAAGTTGTAGAACATGTAGCCGTTTCGGATGAGAATCCGATGTTCTTGCTGAAGGCATGAATCTCACTGACTCTTTTAGCTGTGGTTAAGCATATCAGGAAAAGAGTCTTAAAGGTGAGATCTTTCAGGGAGGCTGATTGAAGCGGTTCGAACCTGTCTGACATAAGGAATCTTAGTACCACGTCTAAATTCCAACCAGGTGTAACCAAACGACGCTCCTTCGTGGTCTCAAAAGACTTAAGGAGGTCCTGTAGATCTTATTGTTGGAAAGATCTAAGCCTCTGTGACGGAAGACTGATGCCAACATGCTTCTGTAACCCTTGATAGTGGGAGCTGAAAGAGATCGTTCTTTCCTCAGATATAAGAGAAAGTCAGCTATTTGAGTTACAGAGGTACTGGTCGAGGATACGGATACTGACTTGCACCAGTTTCGGAAGATTTCCCACTTCGATTGGTAGATTCTAAGGGTGGATGTTCTCCTTGCTCTAGCAAACGCTCTGGTTGCCTCCTTCGAAAAGCCTCTAGCTCTCGAGAGTCTTTCGATAGTCTGAAGGCAGTCAGACGAAGAGCGTGGAGGCCTTGGTGTACCTTCTTTACGCGTGGCTGACTTAGAAGGTCCACCCTTAGGGGCAGTGTTCAGGGAACGTCTACTAGCCATCGAAGTACCTCGGTGAGTCATTCTCTCGCGGGCCAGAGGGAAGCAACTAGCGTCAACCTTGTCCCTTCGTGAGAGGCGAACTTCTGCAGTACCTTGTTGACAATCTTGAACGGAGGGAATGCATATAGATCTAGATGTGACCAATCTAGTAGAAAGGCATCTATATGAACTACTGCTGGGTCCGGGATAGGTGAGCAAAGTATTGGGAGCCTCTTGGTCATCGAGGTTGCGAAGAGATCTATGGTTGGCTGGCCCCAGGTGGCCCAAAGTCTCTTGCATACATCCTTGTGGAGGGTCCATTCTGTTGGAATTATTTGTCCGTTCCGACTGAGACAATCTGCTATGACATTCAAGTTGCCTTGATGAACCTCGTTACTAGTGAAAAGTCTAGACCTTTTGACCAGGTGAGGAGGTCCCTTGCGATCTCGTACCATGTCAGAGAGTAGGTCCCTCCTTGCTTGGAGATGTACGTCAAAGCCGTGTGTTGTCCGAGTTCACCTCCACCACTTTGCCTTGAAGGAGAGACCTGAAGCTTTTCCAGGTCAGACGTACTGCCAGTAGCTTCTTGCAGTTGAAATGCATTGTCCTTTGACTCGAGTTCCATAATCCCGAGAATTCCCTACCGTCTAATGTCGCACCCCAGCCTACGTCCGATGCGTCCGAGAAGAGAACGTGGTTGGGAGTCTGAACAGTCAGGGGAAGACCCTTTCTAAGGTTGATAAAGTCCTTTCACCAAGTCAGACCAGACTTTATCTTTCCGGAAACTGGGATCGAGACCGCTTCTAGCGTCTTGTCCTTTTTCCAGTGAAAAGCTAGATGGTATAGAAGAGGACGGAGGTGTAGTCTTCCTAGTGACACAAATTGAACCACGGATGACAGTGTCCTTACCAGACTCATCCACAGCCTGACAGGGCAGCGTTCCTTCTTCAGCATCTTCTGGATGGATAGCAGGGCTGGGGTTTGATCGTCTTGTTCAGCAACGTCCTCATCAGAGGGTTCCTCATCCGAAACTGATGAGGAAACGGCAACGGAGTGGGCAACGTCTGACTCGCTGAATCCGGTCGCACTGGTGGATGCGTGACGGAGCCGGACGCAATATCATGGTACTGCTGCACAGTCTGTGAACTGTCAACAACCATGGGGACGCGAGGAAGTACAGCGTCAACCCGAAACTGTCTAGACTGTCAGGGTTGTGCAGTTAACACCCTACCGGGTTGCTGAGGTTGACGCACTGCGTCACAACAAGTCACCTCTGCTGGTTGTTGAACGTCTTCCTAGTGACACACTGAACGTCAACAACCACCTCCGAGCGTCGCTTAACGTCAACGTGCGACTGGCAACCCACACTAGGTCGCATCGGTGGAGGAACCACCTCAACTGGCGGACGCGAGTAGGATACCTCAGCGTCAACAGGGCGCACAACCAACCGGTAGGAAGGTTGTTGGCCAGAAGGTTCTTCTCCGTAATAAGTCCTCTATCAAGGACACAAGCTTGGACTGCATGTCTTGCAGCAAAGCCCATTAGGGTCTACGGGAGCAGGTGTGGCAACAGACGGGGTTAGCGACTGAAGCGGAACCATTTACCATCCCTGGAAGCCTTGTTATGTGTGACATAATAGTACAGCAAAACTTCAAAGGCTCGACAAAAGTTGAGAAGCTGACCTGTAAACAACTGGAGCGTCTCCTGGCTATGCGCCTGGCCGAGTCTACCAGAATTGAGAAGTCTACCTGGGCAGAGGCATGAACTCCCAAGCTGAGAACTTCTCTCGTGTCCTATCAGACTCTCGCTCTATAAGCCAGATAAAAAGAAGGGAAATCAAAAGGCTGTATCCCTAAAACTCCTCCTGGTGCAAAAACCAGTCGCCTAGCCGACGTAACGCTCTCTAGGAGAGCGAGAGAGCACTAGCTTAACAACAACGGCTTCGAAGTAGCTAGGCCTAGTGTAAGTTCTGACATGAGGCGAACGAGGAGCAGCAGTTACAAGATCCGGACGAAGATCCTAAAAAAATCATCATGATTTAATTAAAGTCCATAGGAGGCTAAGCAGCTTAAGGCTCCTCTCCAAATGACAGAGTCCTCAAAGGAATATCAGTAGGAGGGAGAACAGCACTTTCTCATCTACAGGAACCTTGTCCGAGAAAAGCTAGGTTATCTCAGTGAGGGTCTCACTGGTGCATTAGCAGCAGACCAGAAGGCAACGTTATGTAACTGCTCAACGTTATGTAACTGCTTGACAGTCTGTGAACTGTCAAAAAACTGAACTGTCAACCACAACAGGTGCGTGAGGACATACAGCACTGGTGCATTAGTAGCAGACCAGAAGGCAACGTCATGTAACTGCTTGACAGTCTGTGAGCTGGCAACAACTAAAGCTGTGTGGGGAAGCCTCAACTCCTGACTGACTAGTCTGCTGCGGGCGAGTGGCGGTAACCACAGTGGGTTGCGGAGGCTGACGCACCGTGTCAAAACACGGCAGCTTAACTCCACCCTCCTGTTGTTGTGGTAGCACACGCACGTCAACGGAGGGTTCCGTGCGTCTGTGAACGTCAGCATGCGTCTGGCAGGGTCGACTGCGCATGGGTGGAGGAGCTCTCACAGCTGGAGTGTGGGAGCAGGCAGCCACAGCGACTGCTGGGCGCACAACCGTGGTAGGTTGTAGGCTAACGGGTGCGTCTGTGAACGTCAGCATGCGTCTGGCAGGGTCGACTGCGCATGGGTGGAGGAGCTCTCACAGCTGGAGTGTGGGAGCAGGCAGCCACAGCGTCTGCTGGGCGCACAACCGTGGTAGGTTGTAGGCTAACGGGTGAAGCGTCAACCTTCTCCGCACGATACTCCTGCAAAAAAGATGCTAACTGTGTCTGCATAGACTGTAGCAAAGACCACTTAGGGTCTACAGCAGCAGGTGCGGCAACAGACGGTGTTACTGCCTGTTGCGGTACCGCTTTACCTCTCTTAGGAGGTGTGCAGTCATCGGAAGACTGCAGCGAGTCCGAGCTGACCCAGTGGCTACACCTGGGCCGTTGGACTTGCGAGGAAGGGACCGACTTGCACTTAATAAGCTGCGAGACCTTGGTCCAAGGTTTCTTACGAGAAACCTCTTCCGCAGACGAGAAGTAAATGGGCTCTCTCGTCTTTGTGTGGGTGGGGCGATCTTGGGTAGATACGCCCAAAACCACGGAGGGAAAAACGTCTGTTCGTTGATCAAGGCCTGACGAACCCATAAGTCGTTCGACATTACTTCTCCCCTGGGCTTGGGAGCTTACAAGAGGTCCCGGACTAGGTGAACGACAGGCACGAACAGACGAACCCTCGGACGCAACACTGTAACACTTTGCGCATATCACTTTATCACTTTGATTTTCTGTTTTGCACTTATTTCACTGAAATCGAAACTTTTACTGATTTCTACCTGAAACACGCAATCCTACCCTTCATTAAAAGGTAGTAATTGCGAAAACAGTCGTATAATGCAACAGAAAACATATATAAAGATAAAGAATTCAGTGGCTGGGAAAGAGACTAAACACTAGTTCAAATAAACTACGTTTACAATCCCTCACCGCACATAGCCTGGGAACAAGAATAAAACCCTAGAAACGTTTTACCTTCTTCCCCTATAGCGACTAGGGAGGAGAGTAAAACGAGAACAACGTTACCCGCTTGAACGCAATGTTTTTTCTCCTCTCTCTCCCTCCGTCTCTATCTCTCTCTTTCTCTCTAGATTTCGCACCTGAGAGAAGAGCCCAATAATATATCGTCAAAACATGTTATTTGCTAAAGGAAAAAAAACTGAAAGGTTTTCCAAATAAAAAGTTCCTTTAATTTAGAATTTAAACCATTTAAGCTAAGAAAGAATGAACGAAACGCTAGAATCGGTTTACTCTTACTGCAAAGTGAAACCGTGATACACTCTCTCTCTATCGTAACGATAGAGCGCATGTTGAACGTCCTGAACGTCAACAACTGCGTAGACTAAAAAACTAAACGTTAGTTCATCTTTGAAAACAGTACGAGACTATCAAAGAAATTCTTTCATAAAACATTAAATTTAAAAAGTTTTATATTCTTTAAAAGCTAAATACGATATAACGGGCTCAACGTTGATTAACTTAGGTTCCAAGTTAAGACCGCCTACTATCAGGAAAGGTCGCATATAAACAAAACATAAAAATTTATTTTTTATATGTTTATAATAAAAGGAAAGTTAATCGAAGAGGCCTAATAAAGGCGGAGAGATATAAAATATATAGATCTATAACGTGTTAAGCAAAATTACTAAAAACCTAAACACACTTCCGTCTAAGGGAAGGGTCGGCCATTTAAAAGTGAAAGAGAGTCCATACTCTCTTTGTCACCATAATTAAATCTATCCAAAACGAGTTCAAGTTTTGAAATGAAGATAAAACCCCTGCATAGCGAAAGCTCAAAACTGGAATAGTGTACTTCACCAAATAGTTGTGAAAACAAATCCAGTTAGTAACAGCGTATTTAGTAGGTCTTGCCAGTGGCACGACAGAGAGAAAATTGGTTCTGTGTTGACATCGAGTACTTGAGTACCTACTTGACAGATGGCGCTGTTGATGTACACCCCCACCTGTATAGCGATCGCTGGCGTATTCCGCCCGTAGGTTTTTCTGTCGGGCAGCAGAGCTGACAGCTATATGATCACCGGCTAAGTTTAATATTGAAAAATATGATTTATTAATATACTTATTCTTTTGTACATTATTTAAGAATTCTATTATATCTTTAGTATGATACATTCTAATATTCTATCGTTTCTCAGTAAAATTCTAATTTATATACAGTACTCTTTAATATGTGTTTAGGAATAACTAGTGAAAATATCCAATAAAATTTAACAAATCAAACAAGGTTTTTGCCAGTTTGCAACTGACATGCAAGACCTCTTGGAGATGAAAGCATCGAAAGGAAAGCAAAAGAACTTGCTCTAACAAAGCAGACAGTTAGAACACGTATGGAGGAAATCTCTCTCCTGATGGATCTCGGCAACTGAAAGACTTCGTTCATTTTTCAGTTTCTCGTCTTGAGCTTTGGACGAATCAGCTGAAGTATGTGTTGTAGTACAGTTATGCATTTTCTTAGGAATTGATGATAATCATATTGTCTTTGATGGGAATGTGGATCTATTCTCGTAAGAACACAGAGCACAGCCCGGCACTCGTAAGCATGTGAGGTAATGCTCTTTGCTCATAAGAACACAGAACACAGCCCCGTATTCGTAAGCACGAGACGTAATTCTCTATGCTCGTAAGAACACAGAACTCAGCCCGGTACTCGTAAGCACGTGAGGCAATGCTCTGCTTTCAATCACGAAAAATGCCGATAGATCCTAGGAAGCACATGAAGACAAGGGGGAAGGATCCGTGACTACCATCTCTCTACTTGGTGCACCCCAGTACCAGAAGAGACAACCAGGAGACTGGTCCTGCTCTTGATGAGACATACCACATGAAGATTACCTCTCCCCTTATAGCAGAAAGATGTGTAAACTTACCCTCAATTGCTTGAGGAGTTGGAGTTGAGTCCAGGCGGACCGATCACCTGCAACCAGTGCAAGAGCAGAAAATAACCCAGAATGTACCAGTTAGCAGCGCTGACTGTTTTTCGCTCCCTCCCGAAGAAGAGCAATCGTTAAATTCCAAGGAACTGTACGGAAAGGTCTTCATAGGTGACATTCCTCTTCCTGAAAAAAAAGTCTGACGAAGAGAAAGGAGAAGGAGGAGAAGGAGGAGAGGAAGAAGAGGGAGAGAAAACTCCTAGTTCCCCTTGCCAACAGGGAGTAAATTACAACAGGTTCTTTGCAAAAACACAAAACATCTACACTGGAGTTTTGTCGCAAGGGAGCACAGGGACTTTTATACACAGGAGTAACACCCAGGGACATCCTAACGGTGTCAAGCACTCCTTCCAGACAATAAGTGCAAAATAAGCACATTGGAACAAATGAACACTCAGGCCAAAAAGGGTAACTCCCTCACGAAGGGACACTACCACCGAGCGAGCCAAATTATGGTTTGAGAAGTTCATCATCTTCCTCATAGAAAGAACGTGAATGAACTCCTCAGAAGGGGAACTGTAAGTCACGCCCTTAGCAAAGGTACGCAACAGATTGAGAATCATAGGTTTGTATCTTCATAGGAATTAAAGTCTCTTCACCAAATGCTTACCTTTCGGTGTGTTTCCTCTCTCACAGAGAGAGGGGTAATGCATAGCAACAAGAGAAAATCCAATACTTATCACAAAAGAAAGTAAGGAATATTCTGTACAATTAAGTGTATTTAATCTCACAAGGTTGATTTAAGTCATTGTTCTAGTTTATAATAAATATTGTTAAGTTTTCTTGAGTTTCTGTTTCCGTTCTTCCTTGTCACTGACGTGCATGTACTGACTGCAATCCTTGAAAATATGAAGACCTTAAAATAACCTGTACTGCAACCAGGGAGGTTGTAACACATATGAATCAATGTTGTCCGAGGGAAGTTTAGTGTCCTTGTTTGCTGATGATGGGTCTGGGACAGGGGGATCAAAATGTTGGAAGCTTCTTGCTCAGCAAGGTTCGATGGGAAACCCCAAAGAGCAACAGCCTTTTTTCCAAAAAGAATAGAAGAGATCAATCCACTCCTACCACATACCTTGGCAGTTGAAAGTATCTGCTAATACAATCCTCTAGCTTCGGATGAACATCTCCGACAAATCTCCTTTGTTGTCGAAGCCCAAGTAAGCCTCTGCCTTGCCAACTCGTAGAGGGACTGCAAGGCAGTTTCTCTTAGCCTGTTTTCTACCGCTACGCTAATATTGTCGCTCATCAACGCTGCCGAATGCCCTGCCAAACTCTGTTAGAACGACTGCAGAGCAAGGATAGACGATCACATTTCCAAAGGAGTGAGGTACAATCAGTCTGGCCCTTCAAGTGTGTGTCCCATCTTCCCTTGGATGTATCTTTGGAGCCGAATAGTCAAGTGGAACTCCCCTGGTGAGGTCTTGGTCGTCCTTCACTTCTTGTTCCACGAGATAAGGAGGACCAGTAGCTACTTAACCAGTGATGTTTCAGATGCCCACTTTAGCACACTTGAATAGAGATGCCCATGTGGGACGAGCTTCTCCCACGACGAGAGAAGTCTTGGAGGGCATCAAAAAGATGAGCATGAGAGCTCAGGGCAACAGGCCATCTGCAGCTCTGGTTTGGAATTGAAAACCAAAGCCCACAGTAGAGTACAAAGAGGAGATTATTCTGATACACTGAAGGATGGGCATCTAGATGTGTGAACACCTATACTGAGTATTCAAACACCTCCCTAGTATTATGGGTGCCGATGTTCCTTCCTGCATTATAACTACTCCAGGCAATCACTCAAGAAGGGAAATTCTTCGCATCATACTGTCTCTCCCGAGGGAGAGAAACGATAGGAGTCTTCTCCCCGAACCTGCAGCGAAGACTCTCACACAGAAAAGGCAAGAGAGAATAACATAAAGTTCATCCCCTCTGGAGTCGTGCAGGCAAACGCACAATCAGATGATACGTCCTTAGACACCAGAGGACAGAAGAAAAGTGGTGCCTTTCCCCTTTACACTGAGACATGAGGACTTTTCTTCCAAACGGGGCACCTGCAATGTCTAAGGAATGTCACCTTCTTTAGGTTCACGTTGTCGGAGAGAACAGCAACAGACGTGTCGAGAAACAGCATAGAGAACAGCAACATAACTAGTTATACAATTCTTGGATTCTTCAGTCAATATCCCTCGAACACATTTGTCTGCAAGGGCATTTATTCACTCTGAAAGAAGAGTAAAAAGATTGAAACTGCCAGAGACGAGGAGGCTGAAAAGTATGTTGGTAGTGTCAAGCAGCCGAGGTCAAAGAGAAGTTTGTTCTCACTTAACAGACAAACATTGTTTATTTTTTCCTAAAGTGTAATGGCCATTTCCACCTTGGCTGAAGTCATACTTCTTGGGTTATGGCGGCGTTCTGCTGAAATGACAAATTCGTAGATAATTTGTATTTTTCCTAACTATACAAACCTTAGCTATTTACATGGGGTAATTACTTTCGACGTAGCTGAATGACGAGCCATAAAGTTTTAACGAGGGTTTCCTACCCCACCGCCAGTTAGCGGGGGGGGGTTAGGGAGGGGTAGCTAGCTACCCCTCCCCCCTCACAGCTGCTGATGAGTGCTTGCGCGTGTCTGTAAGACAGGGCGCGGGCGTGAAAAGCGGCTTCAGAGATTGGAGCACTAGCGAGAGTGCGCGTTGGCGCGCAGGTGAACGATGCGCAGGTTGCGCAGTTACCCTTGCCGATCGTGGGCGCGCATCAGGATGTTGGCGCACAAGTGTGTGCTTTTGTGGTGGGCGCTCAGGACGAGCGGCAGGGATCGAACGCGTGGGCGTTCGCTGCCGAATCTGGCGCGCATCCTGCGCAGCTGGAATTTGGCGCTCAGAAATTCTGGCGCGCACCTTGCGCAACTGGAACTGGGCGCGCAGACAAGGCTGGAACATTGTGCACCGTTGGTTTGACATTACGCACGGTTGGAACAGAGTCCAGGGGAACCTGTGAGCTCCTGCGCGCTATCTTAGGTTCCTCCTGGACTGCGCGCGGAAATGTAGAAGCGCGCTGGTGCGTTGGCGAGCGCGTGTGCGCTATGTCAGGAACTGCGCGAAGGCGCGCATCACTTTTAGTATTATAAGAGTGATGGGTTTCTGCGGCGCGATCAGGAACTGTTGAGCGCTTGTGTGCAGGTGGGCGTGAACGCGCCACTTCAGGAACAGCAGATGGGCGAGCGCGTGTGCGCTATGTCAGGAACTGCGCGAGGGCGAGCATCACTTTTATTATCATAAGAGTGATGGGTTCCTGCAGCCACCGCAGGAACAGCAGATGGGCGTGGAAGTGCAGAAAGCTGTGGGCGCGCAGAGGAACCCTGGCGCGTAACTGGAACATTTGCGCGTACACGAGCACAAGCGCATTTCGCGCAGGCGAGTGCGTGTGTGCTTTTTGGGCGCGGGCGCGTTAACTCAGGAACTGTTGATGGGCGCGGGCGCGCTGAAGGTTGTGTGTGCGCAGGGGCGCTAAATCAGGATCAGCAGCAGCAACAGCAGAAGGGCGCACAGGTATAACCTGGCGCGCAAGGGTTTGATGCGCAGTTTTGTGATCATTACCCTTAGGTTCCGACGGGACCTGTGCCTGCGCAATGACAGGTTTAGATGGCACGTAGCGCGCATCATCCTTAAAGGAGATGGCAGGTCAGCATGTCTGGAGGGCGACTGGATACAAAGTCCTGAAGGACGACATTCCCCGACGGGGATCGCGAACGTATGCAGCGAGACCCTGAGGGGTTAGAGTTGCAAGACCCCGAATGATCAGAGCATCGAGAAACCGAAGTTTCCCCGTCGCTAATCACTGAAGTGAAGGAGTGACTAAAGTTACGAGAGCCCAAGGGATCTGCGTAACTAATGTTACGAGACCCCGAAGGGTCAGAGTAACTCATGTTACGAGACCCGGAAGGGTCAGAGTAACTCATGTTACGAGACCCAGAAGGGTCAGAGTAACTCATGTTACGAGACCCGGAAGGGTCAGAGTAACTCATGTTACGAGACCCCGAAGGGTCAGAGTAAAGAGAAACCGAAGTTTCCCCATCACTAAACACCGAAGTGATAGTGACTGAACAGCAAGCTGGTCTAATCAGGAACAATCCTCCGAAGAGGAGTCTCTATGAGTGACCTCTCTCGCGAACGAGAGAGGTGGCACTTCATAGAAGAGACCTATAAGGAACAATCCTCCGAAGAGGAGCCCTTATGAGTGGCAACCTCGCGAACGAGAGAGGTCACAAGACTGATCTTGTAGCTGCTCAGCCCCTTGAGCATAGCTACAGAAGCGACTGCTCAGCCCCAAGAGCATAGTCACATCAGTTCCATGGTCCGGCCTTGTAACCGCTCAGCCCCTTGAGCATGGTTACGAGGGCGGTCGCTCAGCCCCAAGAGCATAACCGCCTAAGGACCAGGAACAAAAAGGGAAGAAGGGAAGTTACAAACTACCCTTGGAGGCGAACCTCCTTATCATCCAAAGATGACTGAAGAGCTGACAGTTGTCACAGGAGAACCTCTAAGAGAAGGGAAACGCCCATGATGATGTCCTAGAGAGACGGCAGCGAAAGCAGACTCCCCAGGCATAAACAGGACAGCTCTGCTTCGATGGCACACTTCAGTCAAACGATGAAACTGCATAGTTAACTGGAAAATAAATAAAGTAATTATTTAACAGAAATCCCCCCGAGTGAAACTCCAATGAGTAACCCCGAGGGAAAGAACATTTGAACGAAGTAGGTATGCGCCCTCCTCCCTCACAATGAAGAAGGGGGAGGGCGGAGACCTAAAACAAAAAACAGAATTATAATAACTATAATTATGAACTGATTTGAATGTTTCCAAGATTCACAGACCCCCGAAGGAAAATGTTCCCAGCTGAAATGTTAAAAATGCAATTAGATTTCATAAAAAAAATAATTGAAACAAATAAACGTAATAACAACTCAGCCCGCAACGGGAAGGAAGCTATTGTAGTAGTAATAGTACGTAGTAAGAGGTGAACGACCCCGAGAGAGACACCGCTCTCCATGAAGGCAACTGTGGTGGCCTAGGAGTGAGCGGCCACGCCCCGTGAAGGGAAATTGTGGTGGCCTAGTGCTAAGCCGATGAACACTCTCGTTGTCGTACACCACACACACCGCACAAACACTGAAAAGGAAACTTACTATATCTTATACACAAAATATATATATATATATATATATATATATATATATATATATATATATATATATATATATATATATATATATATATATATAAACATCATAATGTTCAAATATATATGTATAAGAAACAGTAAGTAATTAAAAGACAAAACAGGAATTGCCGTCAAGCGAGGGTAGGCTACCCGAGCCAGAAGTAAAGTGAGCTATTTCCAGTGTGTGTGAGCGGGGAGGGGTAGCTAGCTACCACTCCCTACCCCCCCCCCCCCCCCCCCGCTAACTAGCAGTGGGGCAGGAAACCCTCGTTAAAACTTTATGGCTCATCATTCAGCTACGCCGAAAGTAATTACCCCATGTAAATAGCATGGTTTGTATTTCAGTTACGGAACAACTGGGTTTTGAGACCAGCTCACGCTCGATAATCTTTTGTAGTGTCTGCACACTCGCCATCCTTGTGGGCTAAGGATGAGGGAGTTTGGGGGAACCAATTGGTCACCTACTGAGTCTTCAACAGCCATTGCCTGGCCCTGCCTGATCCTAGCTTGGGCACTGCTCATATGTATACATATGGTTAGTCTCTGGGGTATTGTCACTGTCCCTTTGTCTCTGCCATTCATGAGTGACCTTTAAAACCTTTAAAGATCGAAGGTTTGTGCTATGTGGAGGAACATACACATCTTTGGACACCTTAAACTATATTCTGAAACTAATGACAATATACATAAGTTCAATAAAAATTAATAATTCCGTCGATATATACATATCCCAATGTCCAGTTTTCTATACCACTGGATCCTAGCTCTCCCATTTTCCATACCACTAGATCCTAGCTTTCCCATTTTCTAATCCAAGACCATTCAGAGGTGTCTTCACTACCACGGCACTTTTCTTCCGGCCGATCACATAATTCACTTCTAAAGACAGGCTGTCTCCGGCATTTTCTTTTTAATTTCTAAGCTTTGAAGGAAGTCGCTACTGCAATCATGTCAAAAATACTAAGGCCATTTCCCTCCGTGGATTCATAACTTGTAAATAAGGGTTTCCCACAAGCGTCGTCACCATTTCTGCAAAATAATTAATGGTTACTACTGATATTTTACCTGATCTGGAGTCTTTATATATTTTGTTGGGACAGACCTGGTGTAAAATTACAAAAATTATGACTCAAAAACCACACTTTGGGGTGTATGTGTGATAGCGGCCACCTGTAAGTATGATAACGGCTAAGAATATAGCAGTGTAAGGGGGGGGGGTGTCGCAGGGAGGCATTGACCCCCAGTTAAGTAAATAGGTAAGGACACGGTTTGTAGGTTAGGTTAGGGGGGAAAGTTTAGTTTATTTGGTATCGATATTTTACGCTCGGAGGAGGAACTGGCCGCTGATATACAAAGGCTCCCAGGTTTCATTGTATATTATTACATACTAATGTAACCTAGGGAAAAACTACTGTTTCTAATAGAAAAAATTACGCTCTCTTCGAAAATGACACTCGTTCCCGTCGCAAATTAATAGTTTCAGAAATAAATATACATCTATATCCTCCAATAATGGGGGACCCCCAGTGGGAACTCGGGGTTTTGGGTGGGGAAAACATACTGGGGAATCGATATATAAACGTAAAACAAGCCTTTTCTTCTCTATACATTACCTTCTTGAAATTATAATAACTGGAGGAGAATACAAAACAGTATATCTGGATAAACTTTGGAGGCGCCGTTACAAAGATTGTGTCATGAAAAAATACAGTAACCAGTGCTGCCAACGTCCGATGTAGATCAAATGTTATTTTGTGACCTGTCATACTACTAGGCTAGGTTAGGTGGGTTTGTTAGGTTCTGTGCCCTTTTTGTACATTTTATATACTGTATTGAGTAAAACTTATATGGAGAAATTATTTAAATTATGGAAATATTTATCATTACTATCTCTAGTAATGTCAACGTTGGTAACTCTGTGTACCATACGTCAACGTTGGTAACACTGTGTATATTGGTAACGTTGCTAATGTTATCGTTCGTTCGTAAGAGAAGTGACACCGTGCATCTTAAAGTTATCCGAATTGGTTGATCTGTTTGTTTCCCATTGAAATGAACATCAAATTTGCTTAATTCACGTTATTTACTATAGGAAAACAATTATATTTCGTTTCCCCAGTATGTTTTCCCCACCCAAAACCCCGAGTTCCCACTGGGGGTCCCCCATTATCGTAGGATATAGATGTATATATATTTCTGAAACTATTCATTTGCGACGGAAACGAGTGTCATTTTTGAAGAGATTGTAATTTTTTCTGTAAGAAACAGTAGTTTTTTTCCTAGGTTACATTAGCATGGAATAATATACAAAATTACCGGCTCCCACACTTTAAAAGGGAAACAAAGACATGAACATAGCCTAAGGTTTCCCACCTAACATAACCTAGGAGACGTATCCTTACCTCCTTAGTCCCTTAGACTGCCCTATCCTTACCTATTTATCCCCTTAGACCGCCGTGTCCTTAACTTACCCCAAGACTAAATCTCAACCTTGTGCTTCCAAACCAGCTTTGATCCTGGCACGGCAACAATAAATTATGTATATCGTAAAACTAACTTCATAATATCGTATTGTGGACCTAGATAAACAACATATTGTCATTTTTCACAAATAAAATGATTTAACTAGTAATAAGAGATATTTCATTAAGGACCAAAATGTAGGAGAAATTGTATATACTAAAAAAAAAAAGCCTTTTCTGACACCATACAAAACTTTACCAAAAAAGACTTAATTACTATAATGAAACACATCCTGAACTTCGCATAATGTGACAATAACTATATATGATAACTCACCTTTATCTACATTTGAAAAAAGTTTTTCTATATTGGATAATTTGCCGTAAATTAAGAAAGGACGCCTTGACACATGTTGGACCTCCATCGTCTCAAATGTAAACAAACATTGCTCTTCCTCTTCTGTTTTTCTTCAGAGATGGAACTGTAGAAGACACAATATTACTAAGAAAATATTAATAGAAGCCTTATTATTATTATTATTATTATTATTATTATTATTATTATTATTATTATTATTATTATTATTATTATTATTATTATTATTATTATTATTATTATTACTCCTGGTTCCTTATTGCTCACTCCGCAAAATAAGTTTATATTACCTGTGCCTTAAATAAATTAATATCGTAATGAGATTCTCAATCTTTACTTTTATTCCCTTCTACCTTGAAATTAGATAGGATAACACCTTGCTTTAGTTTTGGCAACCCATTGTGGTCAGTTTGGAATTCTTAAATTCTTCTTCTATATGCATTGTTTATTGTTTATATCATCTCTTATCTCCCTGGTCTTCCTTTTCTTATATAAAGTTATACTATCTTTCACCAGTATTTGTACTTCTTTCTTCTTATGATTGCATTTTTCTTCTAATTCTGTTTTTAACCTAATATCTTTTTCATTTCTCTTTTCTTTATTAAGTTCCTTTCTTTCCTTAATTTTTCTCCTTATTTCCTCAGTTACCCAAGGTTGTTCTTTGGTCTTCCCTTCATTCGTTACCCTTCTCCTATATGTTTTAGCCAAATGTTCTTGTTTCATTTCTGCCATTATTATGTTTAGCTCTTCAATTCTTTTTACATCCTTGCTGACAAGTTTTCTCTCTATAGATTTCACATATTCGTCTATATCTTTTGTGTCTCCTATAATTTGTAATTTCTTCCCACATTCCTTTATTGTAGTTATTTTCTCTATTTGTTTTTACTTCTAATTCTACTGTTATTAAGTTGTGATCTAATATGTCTAATACTGTTTTATCTTCATCTATTTCCATACATTTAAATTGTTTATATAGCATATTATTTGCAGGAACAAAATCAATAGCACCTTTCATCTCCATTTAATAGTGTTAGGTTGTGGTTACCCTTCCAATCTAGCACCATTTCCCCCCATTTCTGTCTACTTGTTGGTGTCCCAGAAATCCCACTGGCCGTTAAAATCCCCCATAACTAGCAAAGGAGTTGTTTCTCCTGCTTTTTGTATTAAATTTTCACATTTCGCTTTCAATTCTTGATCTCTTTTTCTATCTTCTTCTGTATTTCCTGCTGCGAAATATACCAGTATTATCAGGAATACTAAGCTGTGGATTTTGCACTGTACCATTATTATATCGCTATGTTTGGTTTCTATATCCTCTACTTCAGTGATGTTATTGTTTTTAAAAATTAACATTAACCCACCACCCTTTTCGTCTTTAAAATTCCTTCTTTTTTCTAACTTTAACAAACCTTTACTCAAGCTGTATTTTATCTATTTTTTGGTGCGTTTCTGTCAAACAAAATATATGAATTTTATTTCTGTTCATCTCGTTTTCTACTTCTATTAATTTCTATTTGGTTAGTGCTTGAATATTTAACAGGCATATTCTTATACATTGGTTAACTTTTTTGTCTAAATTTATACCTTTCCTAATTCGCTCTGCTTGCGTTTGCTTCTTGACGAAAATTGTTGTTTCTTACTAGTTCTCCTCTCTTTATGTACCATCCCTGCTCTCCATTTTCTTTTTTCTCTCTCAATTCCTCTAGCAACTTCCTTTCTTTTTCCCTTTCCCTGAAAGTGAGGTCAGGCACTATGAAAAATAGTCTCAACTCCTCTTTTGTTGATTTCCTGAGGTGTTTCCCCCTTGCAATTACTCCCCATTTTTCCTTGGTGGTTTTAAGCTTAAAGAGCAAGGGCCTTGGTTTTTGTCTTTGTCCCTGTCCCCCCTCTCTCTCTCTCTCTCTCTCTCTCTCTCTCTCTCTCTCTCTCTCTCTCTCTCTCTCTCTCTCTCTCTCTTCCCTTGGTTTGCCTAACCTACCCACTTCTTCAATTTCCACATCATTCATTCCTAACTCGACATTAATCAAACTCCCACATATATCAAAATCATCTTTCAGCTTTTCATTACTATCAACTTTTGTACTTTCTTTTATATTGAAAATTACTATATTGTTTTTCTTTTTCTCCTTTTCCCTTATTTCTATCATCTGTGCCCTGACTTCCTCCCTAACTTCTTCTCTTGTCAGCTGACCCGTTTCTATCCTATTATTATCCACTAAAGCCCTGATCTCCTTTTTTAACTCATCTACCGTATCCTGCAGCCCTATGAAATTATCCCTGAGCTTATCATACTGTTTCCTAAGTTTCTTGTTTTCTGCCTTCAAGTTTTTGAAATCCCCCAGGCATCTTCTACAAAACCATCGGACATGTTTAGATTCGCTAATTCTCTTAAATTCAATTCTGTCTAGTTGTCCACAGCCTCTATATGGAACCATACATCACACATATCACATTCTATAGCTTCTTGGTTTGATCTTACCGCTTTTTTGCACCATCCGCAGTCATTTGGACCAGACATGGTTTCTTCTTTAATATTCTTCCTCTCCTTTTCCCCCTTTCACTTCCTTCTTTCTCACACTCACACCCACTGCACCTTTCACTGATTCTCTCTTAGACACCATGTTAAATATCTTTTGAGCTTGGTTATGTTATGTTATTCTAGCGGCTTTATAATTATCAGAACACAAAAACACGTTTTGAGGCACAAATAAACATTGTTATCACCTTACATTTCATTAAACATATCAAGAGTAGGGTTGTCAGGCGTCCCGGATTTTATCCTTTGTTCTCTGTCCCGCATTGACCCTTCTAGGACACCCCTATTGTCCTGATTTTAGTTCAACATAATGCTAATGTTGAGTGTGTATTCTGAAACACTAATGTCCTGTGGACTGACGAGCGGAACAGGTTGAATGTAGCTTCTCTGTAAAGGATCTTGTTGACTGGTGCTAGAGAGGACCTACTGAAAAAAGTTAAACTTACTTACTTTGATGGCTGCTTTTCCGGTCCCCTACAGCAGGGGAACCCCCCTCTCTCCAGGACCTCCACTGTCGTTTTACCTTATTCGATCAGAGTATTTAACGTTTCATGTCTCATATTCTTCATTTACTGTTAAATCGTCACTGTCAAAACTCATGAAATGAGAAAGTCTTCAGGGAAATATAATTAAAGAATAGAGATTTGAGTTAAATTTTTGCTTATGTAAATTTTTTAATTTTATCCTAACAAAATGTTTGTTGAAATTCCGTATAAATATTAGAGAGAGAGAGAGAGAGAGAGAGAGAGAGAGAGAGAGAGAGAGAGAGAGAGAGAGAGAGAGAGAGAGAGAGAGAAGGAATGGGGGGGAGGGAGTACTATGATAGCTATAGGTGTAAACACAGAAGGAGAGTTGGGCTAACTTGGGGAAACCTCTGCGTCACAGTTACGTGATTTAGTACCACTTCTTCGAAATGCTCTGAGGCAGGGGTGGCCAACCTTTTGTTTACCATGCACCAATTTTTTCACTTCTAATTCAGATGCGCCACACAAACTTTAAACCCCCTTTCAATCCCTTAACTATGGTGATTTGACATATTTGGCGGTTATACATATGATAATATGATATATATATATATATATATATATATATATATATATATATATATATATATATATATATATATATATATATATATATATATATATATATATATATATTATATATATATATATATATATATATATATATATATATATATATATATATATATATATATATATATATATATATATATATATATATATATATATATATATAATATATATATATATATATATATAATATATATATATATATATATATATATATATATATATATATATATATATATATATACATATATATATATATATATATATATATATATATATATATATATATATATATATATATATATATGTGTGTGTGTGTGTGTGTGTGTGTGTGCGCGCGGGCAGAAGTAGCAGCTGTAAAGGAAATGATTTAACATGGATACAAAGTAAACTGTACTTACTTTATTGACTCTGAATTTGCATTGATAATATTCATGAGTTATTCCCAAAAGTACTAATAAAATTATATGAACATAATTAGCAGTTAAAGAAAAGTAATTTCACATGCAGGAAAAATAAGCATACCTATGTTTAATGAGACTTTTGACTTTGCTTTGCTTTCACCAAATCTGTAATATTAGGAGTTAAATTAGTAACTGAGAGCAACAGACAGTTCAGATTTGAATTGGATAGTCGCGACCTCACTTCTTGAACATTTTCATGGATGAAAATATTTGCTCGCATCTGTATGTTGTTACAAAGTTACAGGCATAACTTTGGGTAAATTTTCTAAATTCTGGAAAATGTTCACTTGTTTATAATCGCCAAAAATGAGCATTTCAGATGCACTTGGGAGTGAGGAAAATTCATTAAATTTACTCTTCAGCACTGAATTTGCTTTTAGACCAATAAGCTCCATCTGTATATTACTAGGCATCTTCAGAATGTTATGTTCAGTAAGTGAAAATGGATTTATAAATGCAACCATGCAATCTTCTTCTGCAAAATCACTAAAACGACTATCAAAGGCCTCTCGTAGTAATATGATTTTTCAATGTATTCTGTAACGTTGGTATATGATTAAGGTATTATATATGTCTAAAATCTAACACATATATAGAAATTTTGAATAATTAAAGAAAAAAATGCAGGACATAGCTGAAGGTCCCCTTAAATTATTTTTGTATTTTTTTCTAATAATCAGTAGTATTTTTCGTATTATTTTTTTATGAGCGGGCTTGGTTTTTTAATTATCTCTGGGGTATAGTGCGCCACTTGTAATCGTGCAATGCGCCATAGGTTGGCCACCCCTGCTCTGAGGGAAGGGAAGAAGTTCCTCTTTTTACTAAGAGTAAACGGGTTAATTAAGCGCATCTGTCAATTCATTGTACCACCACAAATTAGGCCAATGTTTGAAACATTCATTGCTGTAGTTTCATGGAAATTCACAAGCCGGTTTGTTAGATATTTGGGTAAAACACTATTACACGGCCTCTGTGGACGTTAGGGTAAGTGTACGGAATTAAATTATTGCAGATTTACTAACTCTTTCTATGAAAGTTATTAGGTAGAGTAATAAATACTCAACCTGTCAAAGATATTACGTATTTCTATAAAACACAAAAAAGATGGTGAGTTGTTGTTGTTGGGGTATTAAAGCCAACACTTGTTGTTGGCACGGGCCTTTCCCTTGGTTGGCCCGTAGAAAGGATATTTTTTTACTTATTATTATAAAAAACTGCAGACTTTAATCTGAAAGTAATATATTTATGTTATATAAAGCTAATAAGACGATAAGCACTTAAATTATTAATTTTATTATTCTCTCAAATTGTTTTTAAATAAATATTTATTTTTTTTCTATAGCTGGAAGTGTTGGGTTTGCAATGAGACAACGTCCTGGTGACCCAACTTTATTACAAGATATTCAAGAGCCGACTGACTGGCAACAGCGTATGCAGAGGCATGCTCGGCAGCGCATGGCCGGAAAACATATCGTACATCCCCCCCCCCTCAAGATTATACTTATACATGGCAAAAATAAAAGGGGGAAATGTCCCTAGATCAATGAGAAATGAGAGAGAAGAAAAAAATTAAAGCTATTTTTTCGCTACATACACAAAAACAGAATAAAATACATAAATTCTCTGGAAAGAAATATCAATTCCTGATGCAATTACATACAACGGATAATAACACCATTCTACAAAGTCTTTGAGCCACTTGGGTTTACCGGCGGCCCTTCTCGGCCTACTAATGACGTTGGGCTCCTGTATGGGGTGTTACCTGTTCTGTCGGGGTATGGCTTGCGGAGGTCCCGAGCTGAGACACGGGCGTGCCGGAGGGCGGAGCGATGACTCTCAGGTGTCGTCTATTCCTTTTTGATAGCCTGCCGCTCCCGTTGAGCTTGACGGTGTACTGACGATGGGGCTTTGTTTCCGTTACTATGCCCGTTCTATCCCACTGCTTGGTAGCTTGGTTTTGTATGCGTACACGGGTACCTAGTTTGATGGGCGGCAGTCTTCTGGTAGTGCCAGGGATGCGCATCACCTCCTGCGACCTTGCCACTTGTAACTCCCTTTGACGTACCGTCTGCCTCCAATGTCTGTCTACTAACAGGTGTCTCCTGGACGTCGGTACCCATCGCGCAGCTGGCGACCCGTTGCAAGTTGAGACGGCGACTTGTTAATCTCCCTGAGGGGAGTGTTGAGATACTGAAGTATCGCCAGGGCCGTTTTGTCCGACTCAAGGGCTCCAACTTTAACTTGCTTTCTCGGAGTAGCCTCTTTGCCGATTTGACAGCTGCTTCTGCCCTGCCATTAGAGGTGGGGATACTGGGCCGACGACAGCCGGACCTTGACTCCCCATCTCCTGAAGAAGGCCTCCATCTCCTCGCTGGCCAAGTTCGTACCTCCTTCAGTTGATATTTGTTCCGGGGCTCCCCAACACGAGAAATATGATCGAAGGTGACTGCTGATTTTCTTAGACGTGGCACCATTGGGGAAATGAGCTACTTTTAACCATCCTGTTAGTCTATCTGTGACAACTTCCTGGAAAGGGTATTCCGCAGGGGGCGTGTGCATCATTTCTTTAGGAGGCAGTGAGGGGGCGTGTTCATCGCATGAAGTGCATTGGGCGCGGTGATGCTGAAGGTCCCCTTCTATTCCCGGCCAATAGACTGACTGCCTGGCTCTTCTAAGCAAAGAGTCGAGGCCTTGGTGTCCTGTTTGTAGGTTAACAGCTACCTGGTGGCGTAAATCCTCGGGGATGACCAAACGAACACATCCTTGGTCCACTGAGTATGTCACCAGATCCTGGTTGATGGCTAGCCAGTCCCGAACGCTGAAGAAGGGACGAAGACAGGCAAGTTCTTGCAATTTCTGTTGGGCCCAGTCACCCGCTGCAACCCTGGCAAGCAAGAATAAATATACAGGGTCGTTAGATGCGGCGCTCCTGATGCAGTCTTCATCCAACATGATGATGTCCGGTTCCAAGGCGGCCACGGTTGCACATGCCACTGCCACTTGAATGTCGTCCTCCAAATCCATGTCGGAAGCTTCATGGGATGCTCGCATGGTCGGGTACCTTGAAAGAAAATCCGCGGCAGTGTTCCTTTTTCCGGGCAGGTATTTCATGTGGAACTTGAACTGGAGTGTCTTCTCTTTCAGGTTGAATAATCTTGGGTTGATGACGTCCTTGAGGGCTCTGTCACCCAGAAGTTTGACGAGTGGACGGTGGTCCGTGATGATGGTGAGATTAGGACACCCAAGTAGGAACAACCTGGCCTTCCGCAAGCACCAGGTAAATGCCAGGCTTCTCCTTCTACGGGGACATACCCAGCTTCAGAGGGGGTGAGGTGTCGACTACCACACAGGGCAAGGCGCCAGCCGCCAGCTGCCCTTGCAACAAAAGGGGCTGTCAGGTGACTGACAAATGCAATACTGCTGAAGGACTATAAAACCGATGCCTTCCTTGCTCCAATCCGTCATTATCGTCGCAGGGCATGTCTTGTCGTAATATGCCAATTGGCTAATTGACAGATGACCTCCTGTGCCTGCCGGAGTTTGTCACGTAGCTGGCTATCCCAGTAGACGTTTTTTCCGGTGGGTTTACTGAGGAGGTCCCCTAAAGGGCTCCATGATGGGCGCCGTTGCAAGAAAGGGAGCTAATTGATTCACGAATCCGAACCACGACCTAATATCCGTGATGGAGGGCTTCTCTGGCATATGGAAGTTACGAATGGCGTCTAGTCGTTTGTCTGCGAGCTTGTATGACTCCCATCCCAGGTGATAAAAGACGAAAGTAACCTCTTTCTTGCAGAATTTAAACTTCTCGGGCTTGAGTGTGATACCTGCAGAGGCACACGTTGACAGGAATTCATATACATGCCAGAATGCCTCTTCGATGCTGTGATCGTAGAGCAAAGTGTCGTCAATGCATTTATGCTTTCTGGTGATGTCTTGCAAGGCATCATCAAACCTTTTTGTGTAGGCGTCAGACGCCAAACAGTGACCCATGGGTGTTATACGATAACGGTATCGTCCCCATAGGGTGATGAAGGTCGTGAGTGGGTGGCTGTCCTCGTCCAATTCAACTTGATAGAAACCCCAGTGGGCGTCCGTCGTAGTCTTCTACGTGTGAATGGGGATGCTTGAAATCATGTCGAAGGGTGCCGGTGTATGATGAGTCTCACGAAGGCAGTGGGCGTTGAGGCGCTGGAAGTCTACTGTGCGGTGAGGTTGGCCCGTCTTCTTGGCTACTACAACCATCCTCGCACACCATTCCGTTGCATCCCCCACTGGGCCTGGTTCTATCACATCCTTCCGAACGTCCTCGTCAAGTTGGGCCTTGTCCTTCTCTTCCCAATGCTTAGGATTTGTCGCGGGCTTGTGACAGGCATAAGGCACGGCATCAGGCAACAAATGGATGTGGTGCTGCTTGCCCGTCATTACAGGTATAGGTTCCCTTGTTGTGTTAAAGGTTGTTGATGAGAAATGCAGTAATAACCATTCCTCAAGTCTTGGTATATTCTCCTCCACAGGCGGGATGGGTAAGGTGGCTGGCTTCATTGTCTTAGGGGAGTTAGGCCGTGCGACTTCTTCGTAACGCACATCTGCTGATGCAACGAGATAGTAGGGGTGAGGGAAGCCAGGCGGTACTATTCCCAGCTCCTTACAAGCATTCAGCGATATATAGAAGTTCTTGGCTGTCGGCACAAAGTAAACCTCCTGCTTCGTGCATCGTGCACCTATATCAATGAAGCATGACGTTGATCCGAGACATCTCACTCTGAGATTAGCTACATCCCTCAGACCTGTTCGCGGCTGCAACTCCAGGGGATTTATTTGCAGGCTTGAAAGAATCGTGGGTCCGGCAACGCAGATCTGTGCTCCTGTATCTGCTATGACGAGAGTAGATACTGGATTTCCGTTCCTTTGGGAAACACAAGCCTTGATTTTAGGGTGGGGGGAGAGGTGAGTGTCTGCAACAATCACTAAACTCAAGGAAAGCGGCGCTTTCTTCGTACTTCTGCAGCATTTCTGAAAGTGCCCTACCTTTTAGCACTCGTGGCGCGTCATACCTTTCGCTGGGCACGACGCTCGACCAAATGGATGGCGCCCCCCACAATTTCCGCAACGCTTTGCATTGAAGTTGCCACGCAATACCGCGACGTCTGGCTCTACGTCATCCCTGCCTGTGACGTCATCACTCGAGGTTCCAGCAGATTCCCTCTCACCGATAGCGACATGCGGGACACTTTCAACGTCTTGGCGTGCAGCTTCGAAAGTGCAGCACAGTGCCTGAAAGGCATCTACACTTTTAAATGTATCACATGCCTGAAAAACGTGCCTTTTTAATACAGGGTCACTGAAGCCTAACATTATTTTCCGCAACAGCATGTATTTTATCAAGCACTCCCCGCATTTAGGACACTGAAAATCACAGTCGGTGGCCTTCTGAGCACACCTCGAAAAATAGTCGCTCACTGACTCCTCGCTCCCTTGTGCGAGGGCAAAGAATTCAGACCCCTGCACTGCCTGATTTGACGACCGCAACACAATATTCCCAGTGGCATCCAGAGCTGCGTCTGGGGCGAGGGCGTTCCATTTGGCCTCTGAATACCGAGCGTCCAGTGCACGCTGCAACGCCGGCACGCAGTTGAGCCTAATGTGCAGGACAACATCCTGCAGTGGGAACTTGTCATCGAACGTCTCCAGGATCTGAACGCTGCCGAGGACATTACCGAATCACACTTCTCAGGGGCAGCAGAGACAGGAACTTCACTGGCACGAGCTCCGGAACTGGGAAGGGCATCCTGAAGGGAACAGATGGTGCGTTGCTGGTCTGCAATTAACGTCTGTGCTTGCATCACGGCCTGTGACAAGGCCCTTGGCATCGCAGGTGAGGCCTGCCTCGGCGTGCCCATGGGTGGTCGACGTATCTGGGGCATGGCTTGGTTCTCATCCTACTCACTGCGCCATGTTGGGTTTGCCATGAGACAACATCCTGGTGACCGAACTTTATGACAAGATACTCAAGAGCCGACTGACTGGCAACAGCGTATGCAGATGCATGCTCGGCAGCGCATGGCCGAAAAACATATTGTACACAGCAAACTGTCGTTTCAGTTTCTGTCCTCCACACACACAGCTTAGTCAATGTTAAATTGTACCGTATAAATATTGTAAAGTACAGAATTACAGAAATATAGGCTATGTGTGCTGTGAGTCAAGTCCTCCGGACGAAAACAGTGAACACTTAAGAGTTCAGTTTAGCTTTAGTGATACAGTAGTATATTAAAGTAAAATACACTGCAGAACCAGCTGGACAATCTTACAAACAAACCATAAAGGAGCAACTAAAAGGGAGTAATTTTAGAAGAGCTGCTTTTACCATAGCTAAAGTCTCTCTTCTACCCTTACCCTTTAGAGGAAAGTAGCCACTGGACAATTACAGTGCTGTATTTAACCCCTTAGGCAAAGAAGAATTGTTTGGGAATCTCTGCATTGTCAGGTGTGTGAGGACAGAGGAGAATGTATAAAGAAGAGGCCTACAGACTATTCGGTTGTGTGTCGGTAAAGGAAGAATGAACCATAACCCGATAAAAGGATCCAATGTAATCGATTCCTACATTCAATTGCAATTGTTTCTCTGAGCTCTTCTTCTAAAAGCTTATTTGTATCAAACCTAGGTATTCTATCTCCCTTTCTGTTGGGTGCTTCCAGTTTTAATTTCAGTGTGGCAATGAGGAGGAGCTGGTGGTCACTACCAATAATTGCACCTCTATAGCTTCTTACATTTCTCAGAGTCCTCTTTCTTTATTAATGGCAATTTGATCTATTTGATTTTTGTAATTGCCACATGGTGAAGTCCATGTATAGATACGGATGTTCTTGTGTTGAAAAAGAGAACCTCTAATGACAAGATTATTTGCTAGACAGAAACGTCTGAGATACACCTATCACATCATTTCGTGCAGGACAAATGGCGTGTAATTAAGGTATCAGAAATACAGCCAAAATGTGCAGGGACTATTGAACGTGACTGTACTATATAAACTATCATCAACATTACCAGGAAGAGAATCAAGTCTTCTTAACCTTTCAAAGATAATACTTTTTTGACTACACAACGCTCATCTATTGTTGTTGTTGGGGTATTAAAGCCAACACTTGTTGTTGGCACGGGCCTTTCCCTTGGTTGGCCCGTAGGGCTCATCTATGTTGTTGGGGTATTAAAGCCAACACTTGTTGTTGGCACGGGCCTTTCCCTTGGTTGGCCCGTAGGGCTCATCTAAAGGTTTAATTACTTATTTTTACATATAACAGCGGATTTGAGTTTGAAAGTAACATCTCTATGTCATATAAAGCTTATGAAACTCTAATTCAAGCAATTATTAATTTTATTATTCTTTCAATCAGGTTTTAAATTATTCCTTTTTTTTTTTCTTAGATCTGAAAAACTCTATATTTGAATTTCTCAATGTGTTTATAGGTAGCAGATTGGCCATGGCAGCAGCCACCCAATGAGATACCACCGCTAGAGAGTTATTGGGTCCTTTGACTGGGCAGACAGTACTACATTGGATCCTTTTCTCTGGTTACGGCACAATAATAACCAAACAGTTGTTTTGTTTGTATGGAAGGATTGCCTTAAGTACATATATGCTCAGTATAATCATATACTGTTGTTGTGTGCTTAAGTGAAAGCAGTCGTAGCTCAGCTCTCAAAGAGGAAGAACGTCTCAGATTGCCCAAGAATCGGCTTACCTGGCACAGGGGACACCAGGCTCCCTCGCCTTGCCTACCATGAGCTCTTACAGCCCGACATTCATCTGTAATACCATCTACAAATCCAATGACCTCCCCTGCCAGGACTTCTGCCCACCAGATTCCGAGGAAAGGTGCATTCCCTGTCACAGATACTCTTATTCAAGAGATTATGTATGGGGTCATTTCATAATTAAATTGAATATTGAGGTGGACTTGAAAACCTGCCATTATCAGATCTATTGTTGGTATGATGATTGGACTCTATTCCATGATGCACTCTTCCTGAAGATGACTCATAGAAGGGACTTGCCTCTCTACAAGAGCAGAATTTTCCAAAGGAGGAATTCAGATATTATAGATAAAACCAGAAGAGAAGAAAGTTTTTACATGCAGGAAGGTTGGTTTGGAGATGCTGTCCTCCCACCTCCAAGCAAGAAGATGACCGGGTCTACAAAAGCTTGTGTCAGTGCCAGCAATGTCAAATCACTGCAGGCTGAGCTTTCCCTGGAAAACTCACCTACTCCCAGCCACAGCTTGCCACCTCCAGACTCACCTGCCTCTAGCCTAACTCTGGCTTCATCGGACCCACGGCCTCCAGCTCGGACAAAGAAATAACCAACGCAGCTACTCCGAACCCAGCTCCTGCCCACCTGACATCCAGCTTACTTTCCTCTGCCACGGAAAACTGAGGAACCCACTGAAAGTGTCCCGCTCGACTCTCATGGATTCACCACCGTGACTGTAACTGCACAGTATGTCTCACCCAGCCGTTGGATGAAGCCACTCCAACAATCCCCCAGCTTTCTGCCAGTCGCTGCACCTTTGCCCAAGTTCAAGGTACAGCCCACTGAAGGAAAACCTTCCTATGCCACAGTTGCCACCCTTGTTTCTGCCAACTCCTAATCAAATTTCTCAACTCGACCAAACTGCAAAGGAGAGCTCATTCTCACCCCCAAGAATTAGGAGAGTGTCCGTTTCCTCCTGGAAGGAAGCTCACTGGAGCTTCTAGATCTGGCCAAAAAGCAGCAAAAAGTCCTCGTCTCCAGATACCCAATCTCAATGCCGCTAGATATAGCCACATCTCTCAACAACATCGCAAAGATCAAGATGAAGTTCCTGTCAACAACATAATTGCCACAGTCAATGGGCCCAAACCCCCTACCCTCGACTTAGGAATATCGGGCACCTTCCACATCACTGACTACATTCCTGAGCTGCTTCGGTGCTACCATTGCCAATGGTATGGCCATCACCATGAGCACTGTGGAGGACCCAATATTTGCGGAGTCTGCAGCCAACGCTAACCCTCACAAGAATGCATAGATGCCCACAAGCGAGGTCAAACCACCCAGCCGAGATGTCCAAACTACTCTCGCTCCCACCTTGCATGGAACAAGAGGTGCTCTGAGCGCCTAAAGAGGATTGCAGCCATGCAAGGCACTCATACTGGCAACACACTTAAACCACAGAGAATTCCCCGAGACGCCGCCATCCACCCGCCGTCACTCTAGATCCTGTCCTCCAAATCACCTACACTCCTGATCCGGCCACCATGGCTACTACCGTTCCTGACCCTGTCATCCAGAGAGCTCCAGTGCCCTCACTTCATCCAAATCGTTCCCCGTCCCAATCCTCCTATTTAATCACCCACCAGCTAAACTCCTTTTCCTTGCAAGACTTAATCCCAATTACCATACACCTTTTCACCCGGGTCTCATCCTTCCAAATGTCCCGGATCCCCTTCAGACCTTAAGACATATCCTCCCTTTCCCCCCAAACCAACCTCACTGCCTCACAATCCCTACAGCAGGGATAATTTCTTAAACTTGAAACTGCTCCTTTCCTCTAATACTAATTGCCCTCTCCTCTCCCAGTCTCACTCACTGGGACTTGCTTCTATACCACTATTCTCTACTGCTAAAGCCTTTCCGTGCGTCTCTGAATTGGATCGATTTTGGGAGCTTGTAGGAAGAGCTCCACACCCCTGCGGAGAGGAGGCAATCTTTGATTCTGCTCATATATCTACTTTGACACAACGCTCTATGTGCAGAGCAATAAAACACTACACATCCTCATTAACTGAAATGACTTGGGAGAAACTTCCTGGCCCAATCTACGGCAAGAGAGTGATAATAAAAACAAAAATTAATCCAATATATTAAAGCAAAAAACATTAATTTTGATAATTAGGATTTTTTACATCTTTGCCAAGAGATGATATGTTTACATATTCATTAATGACGAAGATGTAAAGTTGTAAGCTTTGTTAAAACTCACCTATTGATCAATTTTTATACTTTCTTAAACAGAAATACAGCTTATTCCATAAACTAAAACATATATTTGAGCAATAATTGTTTCTCTTAAGAAATATGAAATATCCTTCAATAGCATACCTTAATAATGAAGGAGTTATTTGATCCTAAAATTGAGGTTAACGACGGCAGACCACGCACAGTTAATCACTTGCCTTGGAAAGTATAAACATAACAATGGAAAACATTATAATTTGCTGTTTTTGTTTACAAAATACGATACAATTAAGCGAAACACCAATTTAATCAAAATTCAGTTTATTTCAAATATAACTGTCATTTTCCACTACAGTTAATGGATATACAGTATACAGCGATAGGTGAAATGAGCTGGGTGGGGAACGAGGTAAATGGGGTGAGGCACGTACAGTGTAATGGATTTGAAATCTTCGCTCCTTAAAAATCTTTAATTACGAATGTGGTTTATTATTCAATAGGTATTGCAGTTATCTCTGCCGCGTGTAGGTGAAATTGCAAAGTGTGAACTCGCGTAAAAAGAGGGCTGACTGTGTATAATATACACATGATAACCAAACTTGGAACACTGCTGGTCACTGAACTATTTACAATTATCTATTCAAAAACGGATTTTGACTTAGGAAAAATCTATTTCAGGGTGAGATGACCATGTCGTCCTGATGGAAGTTCCCTCTGGCAGCTTCCTACTCTATAATATTTCTGCGATTGATATTATAAGAGAATTACCTTCTGGTATCACGGGGTTCTAACCTTCGGACTGCAACTGCACAGATTGCCTTACGACACTCCTGCAAGAGGCCACTGCTATTGCAGAGAACATCCCAGTTACACAGTTATAAAAAGCCTCTGCCAAAGTTTCGGCTCTCACATATTGACAACGAACTCTCCTATGCCTCTGTTGCTGCCATGGCTGCTAAGCCAGGCATGCAACTCACTGCAAGACCCAACAGGAAAGGTGATCTTATCATCTACCCCAAGGACGTTGAGACAGCCAGATTCCACCAGGAAGACCCAACTTTAACGCTGCTGGATCCTGCTTTTATCAGGAAGAAAGCTGTCATCACCAGGTATCTTGTCACGATGTCTATCACCATTGCAACATCGTGCAGCAACATTGACTGTGCTGTTTGCTGCACGAGCAAAGACAACGTTCCAGTTCGACGCCTCATTGCCACCTTCATCGGTCCAGTTCCCTCCAAACTGGATCTAGGAGTCTGGGGAACTTTCCCCATCGAAGAATATACTCCTGAGCCCCTTCTATGTTATAGATGCCAACGTTTTAGCCATTGCAAGGAAGAATGCAGAGGCCCCATCATCCATAATCTAAATTAACTCCTGGTTCTCATGATTAGTCAAGTCGCCCGGTTCTAGCTATGGTCTTCATTGGGTGACTTTGATCAACGAACATCTGATAACTTATAGACTGAATTCTCAAAATACAAACTTCCTTTTATTTCAGTGTTCATGTTGGTAATACAATCACCTTAGTACGGGGCAGATATACCCGAGATAGTGAAGAAAGTAAATGAATTTACAGCAAAAGATTTGTTTTTTCTTTTGCTTTGAAGGTGAAGATTTCTATCATGATTTCCTCGTGATACATTCCTGTTCCCATCCATCGCTTTCAGCAAGATTTCTCTTGATTAACGTAAATTCCTGTTCAATATTTCACTGAGATCCCTAAAATAGTTCTTGAGGGTGAGATGACTCTAGTAAAGAAATAATTGATTAGCCAATTTGGAGTTTTATAAGTCTCTGCCACTGTATTTATATAGCGCTCCTATCCCCCTCGATTAATTCTGTTTTTAGGGAGAAATTCCTGGAATAATAATGAGTCTTCTCAGATTCAATCTAAATATAAATTCTCTTCAGTAGAATTATCTTATTGCAGGCTTTTGTGGTCTTCTTTATTTCCTGAATGACGAGACGTGAAGGTTAAGGGAATATATTGTAAAAGTGTACAAATAAATGAATTACTGAATAACAGATAGAGGAAAACCCTGGATGAATGATGAAATATGGAAAGGAATGAAGGAAATGAAGGAACTAAACAGAAAAAAAAGATTAGAACTTATAAAAGATTTTTTTATCTAACCGCAAAAAATCTAAAAAAAGCAGGTGTTATACCACTTCCTACCAAACATACAGGATCAGGGAGGGAAGGAACCTCCTACAAGGTGGAATCATTTAGCTGAAACACTTTTTGTGGCTGCAAAGATGTTTTTACCAAAGATTTTGAAAGGCATCCGCTAAGAAAAGGGTTTGCTATTAATTCCGTAAAGGTTTAGGTTCTATAAATAGCACTTTTTTGGGGGGATGTTTGAGGATACTCAAAGTGTTCCTTATTCTGCATAAAAATCACAATTAAACGAATTCATAATTTCACCGCCGAGTTACAACAGCAATACCCATCCGTCCCCACCTCAGTATTTGACAGTAGGCTGTTCCTTTTTTCCTCCTTGCAAGCTCTCATCGATAGCGAGTCTTATTAATTCCATAATTTTAGTAGATTCCGGTATTCAAAGAAAGTTTATAATATGTTTTTCGTATGCATTGTGTAATTTATCACAATAAGATTTTAAAATATGGGAAATGTTGCAAGATTATGGAGCGTTCATCTGAAAATAAGCTCCTGTCGTTGACTTCGGCCGGTGTTATTAAATACTTTATATCTTTTCATTAACATTATTTATTGACAAAACGTCTGAGGGAGAAATTTAGGTTAGTAAATAAGTTTTGATTAAAGTAATGTCTTTGTGGTATAAACAATACAAATAAAATGTCTTTGCAGTATGAACAGTTCAATTTGATCAGATGCGCAGTTTAAAATCTTTGTAGGTGAGGCATCTACTGTCATGAACCATTGCAGGGAAGTTTAGTAAGATTTATTAATATGATGATGTGTATAATAAGGAGCAGGAATTAACCTGTACTCCTCAAAAAGACCGAAACTAACCGAAATTAATCTGTTGTTAATGATGATGATGAGTAGATTGCCATGCATATAGCATGACACAGGCTCTTGTCACTAAAGACAGCCCGTAAGAGACTGGATCTGTAAAGGGTATACTCCAAGGAGTAAAATTTATATTAATAAAAGGAATGTTAGGTAAAAATAGGAAAAGGAATGTTAGGTAAAGGGTAGGTAAAAGATGAATAGTAAGGATGATGAATGAGGGATGGAATGGAATGGTACAAGACGTGAAAAGGGGCAGAAAGCAACCCGAAAAGGGGGTCTCCTTTTTAGGTCCACGAAAGAAAGTTTTAGTCAGAGGAAATAGTATTGATAGTAGTAAGTCCCAGTAAGTAAAAGAGACTGGGAGAGGAGTGAAGGAATTTTAGGAGGAGAGAATAGGAGTAGGTTTAAACAAAGAAGCTTATTCCTGCTCTTGTGATGGAAAGGGGGAGGGGGCCAAGTCTGTGCAGCGCTCGGACAGCTCGCACGGGAAAGGCCCCTTAAGGATAGGGTAAGAAGAGGGTTAACAGGGAAAGAGGGTGGGAGACAGGAAAAACAAGAGCTGTTTCCTTATGAGGAAGACAGCCTTGTAATAACTATTCTCCATTTAGGAATAGGGAATTGGGAAGGGGAGGATTGCAAGCAGGGAAGGATTATCTCTGCTCAGTGGCTGAGAACTGGAACTGTTGTAGGAGTTGTTGGAAGGTGGAGGTTGATGAGAGGGAGAGAACTTTGGTAAGGATCTGGAAGGCGATAGGTATGAGGTCCTGCAAGGTGAGAGACTCAATTGCTTGAGTCAAGGTTTGGGAAGGGGAAGAGGATGAAGGTCGTTGCTGGTCCCTTTGGGGAGCAGTTGCAGGTCGGTGCTGATCCTTCTTAGGAACAGTTGCAGGTCATTGCTGGTCCTTTTTAGGAGCAGTTGTAGGTGTAGATGCAGGAGCTATTGTAGATGTAGAAGTAGGAGCAGGAGTTGGCTGAGTTGGTCTTCTCTGGCGAGGAGTTCTTTGTTCTTTAGGTGGCTGGGATGGAGCTGGTTTGTTTTGGTTTGAAGAGGATGTATTCTTCATTGCTGCTATCCTCTTGAGACGCTCTGGGCAGCGCTTATTCCAAGCATGGTGTGGGTTGGAACAATTGGGGCACTTGGATGTGGTTTGTAGTCCTTCTTTATGGGCCTTTATGCACACTTCTGTGCTATGTCGCTGGCTGCAGATACTGCAAATAATGGGGCCTCTGCATTCTTCTTTATGATGTCCAAAGCGTTGGCATCTGTAACATCGAAGGGGCTCAGGTGTGTATTCCTCGATGGGGAAAGTACCCCAGACTCCTAAGTCCAGTTTGGAAGGAACTGGACCTATAAAGGTGGCGATTAGGCGTCGAACAGGAACGTCATCCTTGCTTGTGCAGCGAACAGCACAGTCAATATTGCTGCACGAGGTTACAATGGAGATAGGCATCGTCACAGGATACCTAGTAATGACTGCCTTCTTCCTGATAAAAGCAGGATCCAGCAGTGTTAAGGTGGAGTCTTCCTGAAGGAATCTGGCTGTCTCGATGTCCTTAGGATAGATGATAAGGTCACCTTTCCTGTTAGGTCTTGCAGTGAGTTTCATGCCAGGCTTGGCAGCCATGGCAGCAACAGAGGCATAAGAGAGCTCGTGGTTTGCCTGTGAAAGTCGAAACTTTGGCAGAGGCTTCTTTGGTTGTGTAGCTGAGATGTTTTCTTGTATTGCAGTGGCGTCTTGCAGAAGAGTTTGGAGGCAATCTGTGCAGTTGCAGTCCGTGGAGTGGGCCCCTTGTTCGGTCTCCATGGCGTTGGAGGACTCAGGCTCGTTGGTAGAAGGGTTGACTGCTGTTGCACCTGATTGCTGAGGAGTTGTAGGGACAGACAAGGACGAGTCTGTGCTCTCAGTCCTTGGAGTCACAATAGATGATGTTGGGGCTGTTTCTGGCGCTGGTGAAGATGTGACAGAAGCCTTCTTCCTTTTCTTCTTCTGGTGTTCAAGATTCTTGACTTGAACTAATTTATCATGCTCGATAATCTTGAAAGAGGCATCTTTGCAACCCTCACAGTTACAAGTGACATGGTGATTATGAACTTTTGGGTCTACAAAAAAGTTCAATTTAGCTATGAGTTTGAAGATCTCAGCTCGGCGACGTTGGTAAGCCACACAGCCATCGCAGTCACAAACTTGGCCATTGAAATAGTCTTCACAGTGTCTTTCTTCTTCGTCCTAATAGTCCCATGCCTGTTTTCCTAAATAAAATACGGACGTTGCGGTTGAACTCTACGGGAATCACAGTGAAAATTTCGGGAGGTTACGATGTAAATAATCCAGGAGTAGTTGTCGGCACCGAGTCTAAGCGAACACTGCGTGGAAGTTCTTCTTCTTCTTGGGGTATTAAAGCCAACACTTGTTGTTGGCACGGGCCTTTCCCTTGGTTGGCCCGTAGGAGCGTGGAAGTGTTCTTTTTTACTTATTATTACAAAAAACTGAAAACTTTAATCTCAAAGTAATATTTTTATGTTATATAAAGCTAATCAGACAATAAGTACTTAAATTATTAAATCCATTATTCTGTCAAATTGTTTTTAAATAAATATTTTTTTTTTTCTATAGCTGGAAGTGTTGGGTTTGCAATGAGACAACGTCCTGGTGACCCAACTTTATTACAAGATACTCAAGAGCCGACTGACTGGCAACAGCGTATGCAGATGCATGCTCGACAGCGCATGGCCGGAAAACATATCGTACATTCCCCCCCTCAAGATTATACTTATGCATGGCAAAAATAAAAGGGGGAAATGTCCCTAGATCAATAAGAAATGAGAGAAGGAAAAAATTAAAGCTATTTTTTCGCTACATACACGAAAACAAAATAAATACATAAATTCTCTGGAAAGAAATGTCAACTCCTGATGCAATTACATACAACGGATAATAACACCATTCTACAAAGTCTTTGAGCCACTTGGGTTTACCGGCGGCCCTTCTCGGCCTACTAACGACGTTGGGCTCCTGTATGGGGAGTGTTACCTGTTCTGTCGGGGTATGGCTTGCGGAGGTCCCGTGCTGAGACACGGGCGTGTCAGAGGGCGGAGCGATGGCTCTCAGGTGTCGTCTATTCCTTTTTGAGAGCCTGCCGCTCCCGTTGAGCTTGACGGTGTACTGACGATGGGGCTTTGTTTCCGTTACTATGCCCGTTCTATCCCACTGCTTGGTAGCTTGGTTTTGTATGCGTACACGGGTACCTAGTTTGATGGGCGGCAGTCTTCTGCGACCTTACCACTTGTAACTCCCTTCGACGTATCGTCTGCCTCCAATGTCTGTCTACTAACAGGTGTCTCCTGGCCGTCGGTACCCCATCGCGAAGCTGGAGACCCGTTGCAAGCTGAGACGGCGACTTGTTAATTTCCCTGAGAGGAGCGTTGAGATACTGAAGTATCGTCAAGGCCGTTTTGTCCGACTCAAGGGCTCCACCCTTTAACGTGTTTTCTCAGAGTAGCCTCTTTGCCGATTTGACAGCTGCTTCTGCCCTGCCATGAGACTGGGGATGCTGGGCCGACGACAGCCGGACCTTGACTCCCCATCTCCTGAAGAAGGCCTCCATCTCCTCGCTGGCCAAGTTCATACCTCCGTTAGTTGATATTTGTTTCGGGGCTCCCCAACACGAGAAATATGATCGAAGGTGATTGCTGATATTGTTAGACGGGCACTTTTGGGGAAATGAGCTACTTCTAACCAACCTGTTAGTCTATCTGCATATACCACGTATACACTGCCTTCTATCTGGAACATATCTGCGACGACTTGCTGGAAGGGGTATTCCACAGGGGGCGTGTGCATCATTTTTTCAGGAGGCAGTGAGGGGGCGTGTTCATCGCATGAAGTGCATTAGGCGCGGCGATGCTGAAGGTCCCCTTCTATTCCCGGCCAATAGACCGACTGCCTGGCTCTTCTAAGCATAGAGTCGAGGCCTTGGTGTCCAGTGTGTAGGTTAGCGGCTACCTGGTGGCGTAAATCCTCTGGGATGACCAAACGAACACATCCTTGGTCCACTGAGTATGTCACCAGATCCTGGTTGATAGCTAGCCAGTCCCGAACGCTGAAGAAGGGACAAAGGCAGGCAGGTTCTTGCAATTTCTGTTAGGGCCAGTCACCCGCTGCAACCCTGGCAAGCAAGAGCTGATATACAGGGTCGTTAGATGCGGTGCTCCTGATGCAGTCTTCATCCAACATGATGATGTCCGGTTCCAAGGCGGCCATGGTTGCACATGCCACTGCCACTTGAATGTCGTCCTCCAAATCCACGTCGGAAGCTTCGTGGGATGCTCGCATGGTTGGGTACCTTGAAAGAAAATCCGCGGCAGTGTTCCTTTTTCCGGGCAGGTATTTCATGTGGAACTTGAACTGGAGTGTCTTCTCTTTCAGGTTGAATAATCTTGGGTTGATGAAGTCCTTGAGGGCTCTGTCACCCAGCAGTTTGACGAGTGGACGGTGGTCCGTGATGATGGTGAGATTAGGACACCCAAGTAGGAACAACCTGGCCTTCCGCAAGCACCAGGTAACTGCCAGGGCTTCTCCATCTACGGGGGCATACCTAGCTTCAGAGGGGGTGAGGTGTCGACTACCACACAGGGCACGGCATCAGCCGCCCTTGCAACAAAAGGGGCTGTCAGCTGACTGACAAACGCAATACTGCTGATGGACTATGAAACCGATGCCTTCCTTGCTCCAATCCGTCATTATCGTCGTAGGGCGTGTCTTGTCGTAATATGCCAAGCCGTCCTTGGCTAATTGACAGATGACCTCCTGTGCCTGCCGGAGTTTGTCACGTAGCTGGCTATCCCAGTAGATGTTTTTTCCGGTGGGTTTACTGAGGAGGTCCCCTAAAGGGCTCATTGATGGGCGCCGTTGCAAGAAAGGGAGCTAATTGATTCACGAATCCGAACCACGACCTAATATCCGTGATGGAGGGCTTCTCTGGCATATGGAAGTTACGAATGGCGTCTAGTCGTTCATCTGCGAGCTTGTATGACTCCCATCCCAGGTGATAAAAGATGGAAGTAACCTCTCTCTTGCAGAATTTAAACTTCTCGGGCTTGAGTGTGATACCTGCAGAGGCACACGTTGACAGGAATTCATATACATGCCAGAATGCCTCATCGATGCTGTGAGTGTATAGCAAAGTGTCGTCAATGCATTTATGCTTTCTGGTGATGTCTTGCAGGGCATCATCAAACCTTTTTGTGTAGGCGTCAGACGCCGAACAGTGACCCATGGGTGTTCTACGATAACGGTATCGTCCCCATGGGGTGATGAAGGTCGTGAGTGGGCGGCTGTCCTCGTCCAATTCCACTTGATGGAAACCCCAGTGGGCGTCCGCCGTAGTCTTGTACGTGTGAATGGGGATGCTTGAAATCATGTCGAAGGGTGCCGGTGTATGATGAGTCTCACGAAGACAGTGGGCGTTGAGGCGCTGGAAGTCTACTGTGCGGCGAGGTTGGCCCGTCTTCTTGGCTACTACAACCATCCTCGCACACCATTCCGTTGCATCCCCACTGGGCCTGGTTCTATCACACCCTTCCGAACGTCCTCGTCAAGTTGGGCCTTGACCTCCTCTTCCCGATGCTTAGGGATTGTTGCGGGCGTGTGACAGGCATAAGGCACGGCATCAGGCAACAAATGGATGTGGTGCTCCTTGCCCGTCATTGCAGGTAAAGGTTCCCTTGTTGTGTTAAAGGTTGTTGATGAGAAATGCCGTAATAACCACTCCTCAAGTCTTGGTATATTCTCCTCCACAGGCGAGATAGGTAAGGTGGCTGGCTTCTTTGTCTTAGGGGAGTTAGGCCGTGCGACTTCTTCGTTAAGCACATGAGCTGATGCAACGAGATGGTAGGGGTGAGGGAAGCCAGGCGGTACTATTCCTTACAAGCATTCAGTGATATATAGAAGTTCTTGGCCGTCGGCACAAAGTAAACCTCCTGCTTCGTGCGTCGCCCACGTATATCAATGAAGCATGCCGTTGATCCGAGACATCTCACTCGGAGATTAGCTACGTCCCTCAGACCTGTTTGCGGCTGAAACTCCAGGGGATTTATTTGCAGGCTTGAAAGGATCATGGGTCCGGCAACGCAGATCTGTGCTCCTGTATCTGCTACGACGAGTGTAGATACTGAATTCCCGTTCCTATGGGAAACACAAGCCTTGCTTGTAGGGTGGGGTGAGAGGTGTGTGTCTGCAACAATCACTAAACTCAAGGCAAGCGGCGCTTTCTTCGTACTCCTACAGCATTTCTGAAAGTGCCCTGCCTTTTGGCCCCCGTGGCACGTCATACTTTTTGCGGGGCACGAAGCTCGACCAAACGGATGGCGTCGCCCACAATTTCCGCAACACTTTACATTGAAGTTGCCGCACAACACCGCGACGTCTGGCTCTACGTCATCCCTGCCTGTGACGTCATCACTCGAGGTGCGAGCAGATTCCCTCTCACCGATAGCGACATGCGGGACACTTTCAACGTCTTGGCGTGCAGCTTCGAAAGTGCAGCACAGTGCCTGAAAGGCATCTACACTTTTAAATGTATCACATGCCTGAAAAACGTGCCTTTTTAATACAGGGTCACTGAAGCCTAACATTATTTTCCGCAACAGCATGTATTTTATCAAGCACTCCCCGCATTTAGGACACTGAAAATCACAGTCGATGGCCTTCTGAGCACACCTCGAAAAAATAGTCGCTCACTGACTCCTCGCTCCCTTGTGCGAGGGCAAAGAATTCAGACCCCTGCACTGCCTGATTTGACGACCGCAACACTATATTCCCAGTGGCATCCAGAGCCGTGTCTGGGGCGAGGGCGTTCCATTTGGCATCTGAATACCGAGCGTCCAGTGCACGCTGCAACGCCGGCACGCAGTTGAGCCTAATGTGCAGGACAACATCCTGCAGTGGGAACTTATCATCGAACGTCTCCAGGATCTGAACGCTGCCAAGGACATTTCCGAATCACACTTCTCAGGGGCAGCAGAGACAGGAACTTCACTGGCACGAGCTCCGGAACCGGGTAGGGCATCCTGAAGGGAACAGATGGCGTGTTGCTGGTCTGCAATTAACATCTGTGCTTGCATCACGGCCTGTGACAAGGCCCTTGGCATCGCAGGTGAGGCCCGCCTCGGCGTGCCCATGGGTGGTCAACGTATCTGGGGCATGGCTTGGTTCTCATCCTACTCACTGCGCCATGTTGGGTTTGCCATGAGATAACATCCTGGTGACCGAACTTTATGACAAGATACTCAAGAGCCGACTGACTGGCAACAGCGTATGCAGATGCATGCTTGGCAGCGCATGGCCGAAAAACATATTGTACACAGCAAACAGTAGTTTCAGTTTCTGTCCTCCACACACACAGCTTAGTCAATGTTAAATTGTACTGTATAAATATTGTAAAGTACAGAATTACAGAAATATAGGCTATGTGTGCTGTGAGTCAAGTCCTCCGGACGAAAACAGTGAACACTTAAGAGTTCAGTTTAGCTTTAGTGATACAGTAGTATATTAAAGTAAAATACACTGCAGAACCAGCTGGACAATCTTACAAACAAACCATAAAGGAGCAACTAAAAGGGAGTAATTTTAGAAGAGCTGCTTTTACCATAGCTAAAGTCTCTCTTCTACCCTTACCCTTTAGAGGAAAGTAGCCACTGGACAATTACAGTGCTGTATTTAACCCCTTAGGCAAAGAAGAATTGTTTGGGAATTTCCGCATTGTCAGGTGTGTGAGGACAGAGGAGAATGTGTAAAGAAGAGGCCAGACTATTCGGTTGTATGTCGGTAAAGGAAGAATGAACCATAACCCGATAAAAGGATCCAATGTAATCGATTCCTACATTTAATTGCAATTGTTTCTCTGAGCTCTTCTTCTAAAAGCTTAGTTGTATCAAACCTAGGTATTCTATCTCCCTTTCTGTTGGGTGCTTCCAGTTTTAATTTCAGTGTGGCAATGAGGAGGAGCTGGTGGTCACTACCAATATCTGCACCTCTATAGCTTCTTACATTTCTCAGAGTCCTCCTTCTCTCTTTATTAATGGCAATTTGATCTGTCTGATTGTTGTCATTGCCACATGGTGAAGTCCATGTATAGATATGGATGTTCTTGTGTTGAAAAAGAGAACCTCCAATGACAAGATTATTTGCTAGACAGAAACGTATGAGATACATCTATCACTTTATTTCATGCCAGACAAGTGGCGTGGAATTAAGGTATCAGAAATACAGCCAAAATGTGCAGGGACTATTGAATGTAACTGTACTATATATAATATAAACTATAATCAATATTACCAAGAAGAGAATCAAGTCCTCTTAACCTTTCAAAAATAATACTTTTTTGGACAACGCATATATATAGGTTTAATTATTTATTCCTACATACAACAGCGGATTTGAGTTTGAAAGTAACATCTCTATGTTATATAAAGCTTATGAAACTCTAATTCATGCAATTATTAATTTTATTATTCTTTCAATCAGGTTTTAAATTATTCCTTTTTTTTTCTTAGATCTGAAAAACTCTATATTTGAATTTCTCAATGTGTTTATAGGTAGTAGATTGGCCATGGCAGCAGCCACCCAATGAGATACCACCGCTAGAGAGTTATTGGGTCCTTTGACTGGGCAGACAGTACTACATTGGATCCTTTTCTCTGGTTACGGCACAATAATAACCAAACAGTTTTGTTTGTATGGAAGGATTGCCTTAAGTACATATATGCTCAGTATAATCATATACTGTAGTTGTGTGCTTAAGTGAAAGCAGTCGTAGCTCAGCCCTCAAAGAGGAAGGACGCCTCAGCTTGCCCAAAAATCGGCTTACCTGGCACAGGGGACACCAGGCTCCCTCGCCTTGCCTACCATGAGCTCTTACAGCCTGACATTCATCTGTAATACCATCTACAAATCCAATGACCTCTCCTGCCAGGGCTTCTGTCCACCAGATTCCGAGGAAAGGTGCATTCCATGTCACAGATACTCTTATTCAAGAGATTATGTATGGAGTCATTTCATAATCAAATTGAATATTGAGGTGGACTTGAAAGCCTGCCATTATCAAATCTATTGTTGGTGTGATGATTGCACTCTATTCCATGATGCACTCTTCCTGAATGTGACTCGTAGGAGAAGGGACCTGCCTCTCTACAAGAGCAGAATTTTCCTAAGGAGGAATCCAGATATTCCAGATAAAGCTGCTAAATAACAACGTTTTCACATGCATGAGGGCTGGTTTGGAGATGCTGTCCTCCCACCTCCAAGCAAGAAGATGACCGGGTCTACAATAGCCTGTGTCAGTGCCAGCAATGTCAAATCACTGCAGGCTGAGCTTTCCCTGGAAGACTCACCTACTCCCAGCCACAGCCTGCCACCTCCAGACCCACCTGCCTCTAGCCTAAATCTGGCTTCATCGGACCCACCAGCCTCCAGCTTGCACGGAGAAATAACCAACGCAGCTACTCCAAACCCAGCTCCTACCCACCTGACATCCAGCCCACTTTCCTCTGCCACGGAAAACTGACGAACCCACTGAAAGTGTCCCGCTCAACTCTAATGGGATTCACCACCGTGACTGAAACTGCACAGTATGTCTCACCAAGCCGTTGGATGAAGCCACTGCAATAATCCCCAGTTCTCTGCCAGTCGCTGCACCTTTGCCCAAGTTCAAGGTCCAGCCCACTGAAGGAAAACCTTCCTATGCCACAGTTGCCGCCCTTGCTTCTGCCAACTCCTAATCAAATTTCTCAACTCGACCAAACCGCAAAGGGGAGCTCATTCTCACCCCCAAGAATCAGGAGAGTGTCAGTTTCCTCCTGGAGGAAAGCTCACTGGAGCTTCTAGATTCTGCCAAGAAGCAGCGCAAAGTTGTCGTCTCCAGATACCCAATCTCCAGGCCACTAGATATAGCCACCTCTCTCAACAACATCGCAAAGACCAAGATGAAGTTCCTGTCAACAACATAATCACCACAGTCAATGGGCCCAAACCCCCTACCCTCGACTTAGGCATATGGGGCACCTTCCCCATCACAGACTACATTCCTGAGCCGCTTCGGTGCTACCATTAGCAAGCAAGTGATAATAAAAACAAGAATTATTTCAATATATTAAAGCAAAAAACATTCATTTTGATAACTAGGATTGTTTACATCTTTGGCAAGAGATGATATGTTTACATATTCATTAATGATGAAGATGTAAAGTTGTAAGCTTTGTTAAAACTCACCTATTGTTCAATTTTTATACTTTCTTAAACAGAAATACAGCTTATTTCATAAACTAAAACAAATATTTGAGCAATAATTCTTTCTCTTAGGAAATATGAAATATCCTTCAATAGCATACCTTAATAATGAGGGAGTTATTTGATCCTAAAATTGAGGTTAACGACGGCAGACCACGCACGGTTAATCACTTGCTTTAGAAAGTATAAACATAACAATGGAAAATATTATAATTTGCTGTTTTTATTTATAAATACGATACAATTAAGTGAAACACCAATTTAATTAAAATTCGGTTTATTTCATAGTTGTCATTTTCCACTACAGTAAATGGATATACAGTATACAGGAGAGGTGAAATGAGCTGGGTGGGGAACGAGGTAAATGGGGTGAGGTACGTACAGTGTAATGGATTTGAAATCTTCGCTCCATAAAAATCTTTAATTACAAATGTGGTTTATTATTCAATAGGTATTGCAGTTATCTCTGCCACGTGTAGGTGAAATTGCGAAGTGTGAACTCGCGTAAAAAGAGGGCTGACTGTGCACAATATACACATGATAACCAAATGGAAAAACTATACTGTTGGTGCAAGTGGCGTGAAAATGAATTTAATTACAAATTCTATAGCTTTTATTTTACAGGCAGCGATGGACTACAATTTCTCTTCTACTAAACCAGTGATTCAGTGTAGACCTTAGATTCCAGAGTCCTCAAAGATAATCATATCAGCCTAGGTGTACAGGAATGAATGAATAAAACTATTACACTTCTATCTCATCCATTACTATTAGGAGGAGTAATAAATACTCTTTCCTTTACTAAAGATATTCTACTGTCTTTAACAATATTGAAGAATAAGAGGATTACTAATAGATTTTTTTTTACATACTATCACAATGTACTGCAAACTTTAAATCTGAAAGTAATATTTTTATGTCATATGAAGCTAATAAGACAATAAATACTTAAATTATCAATTTTATTAGTCTGACAAATTGTTTTTAAATGAACAACTAATTTTTTTCTCTAACTGGAAATGTTTTTATTTGAATTAATCGGTTGATTTAGTAATAGACACCACACCACTCCCCAACTTGGAACACTGCTGGTCACTGAACTATGTACAATTCTCTATTCAAAAACGGATTTTGACTTAGGAAAAATCTATTTTAGGGTGAGATGACCATGTCGTCCTGATAGAAGTTCCCTCCGGCAGCTTCCTACTCTATAATATTTCTGCGATTGATATTATAAGAGAATTACCGTCAGCTATAAAGGGGTTCTAACCTTCGGACTGCAACTGCACAGATTGCCTTACGACACTCCTGCAAGAGGCCATTGCTATTGCAGAGAACATCTCAGCTACACAGTTATAAGAAGCCTCTGCCAAAGTTTCGGCTCTCACATATTGACAACGAACTCTCCTATGCCTCTGTTGCTGCTAAGCCAGGCATGCAACTCACTGCATGACCCAACAGGAAAGGTGATCTTATCATCTACCCCAAGGACGTTGAGACAGCCAGATTCCTCCAGGAAGACCCAACTTTAACGCTGCTGGATCCTGCTTTTATCAGGAAGAAAGCTGTCATCACCAGGTATCCTGTGACGATGTCTATCACCATTGCAACATCGTGCAGCAACATTGACTGTGCTGTTTGCTGCACGAGCAAAGACAACGTTCCAGTTCGACGCCTCATTGCCACCTTCATCGGTCCAGCTCCCTCCAAACTGGACTTGGGAGTCTTGGGAACTTTCCCCATCGAAGAATATACTCCTGAGCCGCTTCTATGTTATAGATGCCAACGTTTTGGACATCACAAGGAAAAATGCAGAGGCCCCATCATCCTTAATCTAAATTATCTCTATTTTCTTTTCTCTTTAACTCTTGGTCCTCATGATTAGTCAAGTCGCCCGGTTCTAGCTTTGGTCTTCATTGGGTGACTTCGATAAACGAACATCTGATAACTTATAGACTGAATTCTCAACATTCAAACCTCCTTTCATTTAATGTTTCTGTTGGTAATATAATCCCCTTGGTACAGGACAGATATACCCGAGATAGTGAAGAAAGTAAATGAATTTACAGCAAAAGAATTTTTTTTTCTTTTGCTTTGAAGGTGAAGATTTCTATCATGATTTCCTCGTGATAGATTCCTGTTCCCATCCATCGCTTTCAGCAAAAATTCTCTTGATTAACGTGAATTCCTGTTCAGTATTTCACTGGGATCCCTAAAATAGTTCTTGAGAGTGAAATGACTCTTGTAAGGAAAAAATTAATTAGCCAATTTGGAGTTTTATAAGTCTCTGCCACTGTATTTATATAGCGCTCCTATCCCCCTCGATTAATTCTGTTTTTAAGGAGAAATTCCTGGAATAATAATGAGTCTTCTCAGATTCAATCTAAATATAAATTCTCTTCAGTAAAATTATCTTATTGTAGGCTTTTGTGGTTTTCTTTATTTCCTGAATGACGAGACGTGAGGGTTAAGGGAATATATTGTAAAAATGTACAAATAAATGAATTATTGAATAAAAGATACACGAAAACCCTGGATGAATGATGGAACATGGAAACGAATAAAGGAAATGAAGGAACTAAACAGAAAGAAAAGAGATAAGAACTTATAAAAGATTTTTTTATCTAACCGCAAAAAATCTAAAAAAAGCAGGAGTTATACCTTTTCCTACTAAACATACAGGATCAGGGAGGGAAGGAACCTCCAGCAAAGGGGAATCATTTAGCTGAAACACTTTTTGTTGCTGCAAAGATGTTTTTACCAAAGATTTTGAAAGGCATCCGCTATGAAAAGGGTTTGCTATTAATTCTGTAAAGGTTTAGGTTCTATTAATAGCACTTTTTTTTTGGGGGGGGGGGATGTTTGAGGATACTCAAAGTGTTCCATATTCTGCATAAAAATCACAAGTAAACGAATTCATAATTTCACCGCAGTTACAACAGCAATACCCATCCGTCCCCACCTCAGTATTTGACAGTAGGCTGTTCCCTTTACCTCCTTGCAAGCTCTCATCGATAGCGAGTCTTATTAATTCCATAATTTTAGTAGATTCTGGTATTTAAAGAAAGTTTATAATATGTTTTTCGTATGCATTGAGTAATTTATCACAATAAGATTTTGGAATATGGGAAAAGTTGCAAGATTATGGAGCGTTCGTCTGAAAATAAGCTCCTGTCGTTGACTTCGGCCTGTGTTAATAAATACTTTATATCTTTTCATTAACATTATTTATTGAAAAAAACATCTGAAGGAGAAATTTAGGTTAGTAAATAAGGTTTGGTTAAAGTAATGTCTTTGTGATACACAATACTATTTAAACTTCTTAGTGGTATAAACAATACAAATAAAGTGTCTTTGCAGTATGAACAGTACAATTTGATCCGACGCCCAGTTTAAAATCTTTGTAGTAGAGGTGACTCCTGCCATGAATCATTGCAGAATTTGCAGGGAAAATTATTCAGTGCGAATTACTAAAATAATATATATAATAAGGAGCAGGGGATCAACCTGTACTCCACAAAAAGAAAGAAGATATATATTTGGAGACAAATATGACGCACTGAGAAGAACCGATTACTTTGATATATTGAAATACATGAGAATTAAATTGGAATGCAATATATTTTGTATTTTTCATTGAATATAATTTTAAATGCATACAGTAGTTAGTATTTTCTAAATCATTTTATTTCAATTTCAATATACATATATAATATGGCTTCTTTTAATTAAAAGGTTGATGTGCATCCAGGGAAAATCTTCGCACCAAAAAAAATGTTGTGGATGATAAAGAACCGAGAATTCAAAGCCTCTCTCTCTCTCTCTCTCTCTCTCTCTCTCTCTCTCTCTCTCTCTCTCTCTCTCTCTCACATAAGGCTGAAGCCTGGAGGCCAATCAAGACCATGAGCCCATGCAACTTTATCACTGTCCGTAAGGTTCAAAGGTTACCAATGATTGGCAGAGGCAAGAGACCGTAATAATACCTTAACCGAAGGACAACGCCCTTGAGACTGACCATATATGCATAACCCCCGCTCCACCCATAGTAGCACAAGGCTGGACAATCTAACAAGCAAGCATAGAAGAGTCTTACAAGCAAGAGCCCGTGCCTTGCATAAGGCAAGGCAATCTCAGCTCAGTTCCCAGACTGAGAGGATATCTCTCTGCCAGTGCAAGTACCTGCTTAACTGGCACAGGGGACACCAAGTTACCCCTACCAGCTTACCAGGCACATGGGATACCAGTCTCCCGTCTGTGCCTGCCAGCACATTAGACTTGCTTGCTTGCTTGCTTAAGCAAGCTTGTTAGATTGCCCAGCCTTGTGCTGGACACGGGCTCTTGCGTTGGCCCGTAGCAATGCACATTGGACACCATGTTACCCCTCCCAGCTTACCCGGCACAGGGGACACCAGTCTCCCATCTGTGCCTGCCATATCTGTCTTCTATTTAGGTGTCTGGGCATGGACTCACTTATACAATGAGAACAGACACTGCAAGAAGTATTCAGAGAACTGCAGATGGCAATTCTGCAGGGATTATGAATGGCACAGAGTCAACATATTCACTCTTGTTGTTGTAGGAATCAAGAGCGAAACTGTCCAGGATGAATTTCTCTTCAATCACCAAGTCAAATGCAACTGCAGAGACTGTGAGTTTGCATTATAAAAAGGAAGCAGCCACTTTGCAAAGCACGGATCCTTTGACCTTTCAAAGATGAAGTGTAAACATCATCCAAATGCCTGAATCACCTCTTCAAAGGGCAACACTTCGAAGATCACTGCTGCATCTCTTGCAGTAACCAGAACTCCTATACAGGCCTAATCCCTGTGCCTGTAGTAACACCAGCAACCAAAAAGAAAGCTAAAGACCCACCTTCTGGTTCCACACCTTCCCTTGCTGCCGCACCACTGACCAGTGCTCCTGCACAAAGCGCTAACACATCAGCCATGGACACCAACCCTTCTGCTGCCACTCCCGAACCATCACTGAATAACGTGCACCTCGCCGTGAAACAAATGGCTTAAACCCTGATCGAAAGACTTTGGCAGGAAGATCCAGTGACGGTTCTATTCCTTGATAAAACACCTTCCGCTCCAACTCCAGCTGTTTAACCAGACCCAGACCTAAGACTCACTGTAATCGATCCAAACCCCCTACCTAAATTCAAACTACCAGCTGTGGAAGGGGCACCCTCCTATGCAGCTGTGACTGCCTTTGCTACAGCAAATCTAAGTACTGTATCAGAATCAAAGCCAGGACCAACCTTAAGGGTGACTTAGTCATCACCCCAGAAGACCACAACATTGCCATCTGCCTCCAGAGGGAGGCCTCATTGACCTACCTCGACCCAGCTAAGAAGTTATGGAAGGCAGTTGCCTGTAATTTCCCCCACCGACATGCCGCTGTCTTTCACCACTGATTGCAGCAACGTCCACCATGTAGAGCGTCGTTTGGGTAGCCACAAGCAACCCACCAGGAGAGTCATCGTCACCTTCATCGGCAAGATTCCAGAGACACTAGACCTTGGACTCTGGGGAAAGTTCCCCGTAGTCGACCTGGAAGTTGAGCCACTACGATGTTTCAACTGCCAACGTTTCAGCCACCACAAGACTGCCTGCAGAGTCCAACGGTGTGTGGAGTATCCAGCCGCTGGCACCCACTCAAGAGTATATTGACGCACAAAAGAATGCGTTAGAGACCCATCCAAAGTGCCCCAACTCTTCTGGATCCCACCATGTCTGGAACTGGAAATGTCCAGAGCGGCTCAGGAGATTAGAAGCACTGCAGATCATCCCTACTTCCACAGCAGCAACAGCCACAGCCACCAAAGCCCCAAAGGGCTCCTCGCTCCAGACCACCATGTCGGCCACCTACCAATCCTAATCCAGTCACCGCTCCTGCTCCTGCCACAGCTTCAACCCCAGTCACCGATCTGGATCCTGGTCACGGTTTCCCCATTCCCCTTCAACCACCACGCTTATCTCCCAAGCAGAAGCCTTGGTCCTTGAAAAGCTGGTCCCCTTGATCTTCCAGCTTATAGCTAAAGTCTGCTCCTTTTCTCAGACTCCCTCCAACATTTTTCAATCCCTCCTTTCTCCCTTAGTATCTCCCTCCCTCCCTAGAGCAAGGATAAGCAGCTGTGCTTAGAACTGCTCCTTTTCTTTTCTACTAAAGATCCTTCCCTCCTCTCCCAGTCTCTCCCATTCACTGGGACTTGCTGCTATCACTACTCTCTCTACCACTAAAACTCATTTCGGTTCCAGTGTGGGCCTGGTTCCCTTGATGATACTTATGCATCAGCTCACAGTGAACCCCTATAGCTTCACCGATGTGCACAATGGCATATACCAGAAATCCCTCCCTCATTAATATTGAACAGAAAGGCGAAATTATAAGAAATTGTGCAAAAGTTATGCGGGCGCTAGCAGAAGGCAGGGAGAGTACAGTAGAACATCAGGTATCAATACGGAGATGGCTCACAACTCAAAATCTACCACTCTGATTCGCTGGCCATCCTGGCTCCAGAATCTTGCAAGCTGATTGGCTGAACCGCCGAGACACTTTACCCAGCATCTCTCCCTGCCGTGTGCCCCGCAAAGGGAGACCGCATTCATTGTTCTCTCTCGCTTCGCTTGTGCTGCTTAGTCTTGCCGCGTGGAACTTTTTGCTGTTTTCTTGTGCTTCTTTAGTGTAAAATAGTGCTTGTGACACCCTTGAAAATGGCTCCTAAACGTCCTCTACCCTCTACATGCTCTAGTGAACCCAAGAAGAAGGGAAAAATTATGACGGTGAAGGAGAAAGTGAAATTACTGGACATGCTTAAGGCATGCAGAAGCTATATGTCTGTTGCCCGCATTTACGGAGTGAAAGAATAGACGGTTCACTACCTAAAAAAAGATGAAATGAAAATACGTAAAACTGCCTCAATTACGTTCTCCAAGGACACTAACCGCGTTGTGACTCCTCGTAATATGACGATTGTGCAAATGGAGAATGCGTTATCAGTGTGGATATAGGAATGTCGGGAAAAAGCCAAAACCTTGT